>NW_027422342.1:0-156460 GCF_037893015.1 Macrotis lagotis
AAAAGCAAGGAAAGGCAAGGGTAACGGAAGGAACGGCATGGCAAGGGGAAACAAGTCTAAGGCACGACACCGAAAGCTAGGCAATGAACGGCAAGGCAAGGAAAGGGTAACGCATTTGAAAGCACGGTCAGGCGAGGCAACGCTAAGGCACGACAACGCAAGGCTAGGCAATGCACGGAAGGCAAGCATAGAGTAACGGAAGGTAAGGAAGGCAAGGGAAAGCAGGGAAAGGCAAGTGTAACGGAAGGAACGGCACGGCAAGGGGAAACAAGGCTAAGGCACGACAACGCACGGCTAGGCAATGCACGGCAAGGCAAGGAAAGGGTAACGCAGGGGAAGGCACGGTCAGGTGAGGCAAGGATAAGGCACGACAATGCAAGGCTAGGCAATGCACGGCAAGGCAAGGAAAGAGTAACGGAAGGAAAGGAAGGCAAGGCAAAGCCAGGCAAGGCAAGTGTAACAAAAGGCACGCCACGGCAAGGGGAAACAAGGCTAAGGCACGACAACGCACGGGTAGGCAATGCACGGCAAGGCAAGGAAAGGGTAACGCAAGGCAATGAACGGTGAGGCTAGGCAAGGCTAATGCACGACAACGCAAGGCTAGGCAATGCACGACAATGCAAGGAAAGTTTAAAGCAAAGGAAGGCACGGTCAGGCGACATAAGGCTAAGGCACGACGACGCAAGGCTAGGCAATACAGGGAAGGGAAGCAAAGAGTAACGGAAGGTAAGCAAGGCAAGGAAAAGCAAGGAAAGGCAAGGGTAACGGAACGAACTGCACGGCAAGGGGAAACAAGGCTAAGGCACGGCAACGCAGGCTGGGCAATGAACGGCAAGGCAAGGAAAGGGTAACGCATGGGAAAGCACGGTCAGGCGAGGCAAGGCTAAGGCACGACAACGCAAGGCTAGGCAATGCACGGAAGGCAAGCAAAGAGTAACGGAAGGTAAGGAATGCAAGGGAAAGCAGGGAAAGGCAAGTGTAACGGAAGGAACGGCACGGCAAGGGGAAACAAGGCTAAGGCACGACAACGCACGGCTAGGCAATGCACGGCAAGGCAAGGAAAGGGTAACGCATGGGAAAGCACGGTCAGGCGAGGCAAGGCTAAGGCATGACAACGGAAGGCTAGGCAATGTACGGAAAGCAAGCAAAGAGTAACGGAACGCAAGGAAGGCAAGGGAAAGCAAGGGAAGGCAAGGGTAACGGAAGGAACGGCACGGCAAGGGGTAACAAGGCTAAGGCACGACAAGGCAGGGCTAGGCAATGCACGGCAAGGCAAGGAAAGGGTAACGCAGGGGAAGGCACGGTCAGGTGAGGCAAGGCTAATGCACGACAACGCAAGGCTAGGCAATGCACGAAAGGCAAGCAAAGAGTAACGGAAGGTAAGCAAGGTAAGGAAAAGCAAGGAATGGCAAGGGTAACGGAAGGAACGGCATGGCAAGTGGAAACAAGGCTAAGGCACGACAACGCACGCTAGGCAATGCACGGCAAGGCAAGGAAAGGGTAACGCATGGGAAAGCACGGTCAGGCGAGGCAAGCCTAAGGCATGACAACGCAAGGCTAGGCAATGCACGGCAAGGCAAGGAAAGAGTAACGGAAGGAAAGGAAGGCAAGGCAAAGCCAGGCAAGGCAAGTGTAACAAAAGGCACGCCACGGCAAGGGGAAACAAGGCTAAGGCACGACAAAGCACGGCTACGCAATGCACGGCAAGGCAAGGAAAGGGTAACGCAAGGCAAGGCACGGTGAGTCTAGGCAAGGCTAATGCACGACAACGCAAGGCTAGGCAATGCACGACAATGCAAGGAAAGCTTAAAGCAAAGGAAGGCACGGTCAGGCGAGATAAGGCTAAGGCACGACAACGCAAGGCTAGGCAATGCAGGGAAGGGAAGCAAAGAGTAACGGAAGGTAAGCAAGGCAAGGAAAAGCAAGGAAAGGCAAGGGTAACGGAAGGAACTGCACGGCAAGGGGAAACAAGGCTAAGGCACGGCAACGCAGGCTGGGCAATGCACGGCAAGGCAAGGAAAGGGTAAAGCATGGGAAAGCACGTTCAGGCGAGGCAAGGCTAAGGCACGACAACGCAAGGCTAGGCAATTCAGGGAAGGCAAGCAAAGAGTAACGGAAGGTAAGCAAGGCAAGGAAAAGGAAGGAAAGGCCAGGGTAACTGAAGGAACGGCACGGCAAGGGGAAACAAGTCTAAGGCACGACACCGAACGCTAGGCAATGAACGGCAAGGCAAGGAAAGGGTAACGCATTTGAAAGCACGGTCAGGCGAGGCAACGCAAAGGCAAGACAACGCAAGGCTAGGCAATGCACGGAAGGCAAGCAAAGAGTAACGGAAGGTAAGGAAGGCAAGGGAAAGCAAAGAAAGGCAAGTGTAACGGAAGGAACGGCAACGCACGGCTAGGCAATGCACGGCAAGGCAAGCAAAGGGTAACGCAAGGAAAGGCACGGTGAGGCTAGGCAAGGCTAATGCATGAAAACGCAAGGCTAGGCGATGCACGACAATGCAAGGAAAGCTTAAAGCAAAGGAAGGCAAGGTCAGGCGAGATAAGGCTAAGGCATGACAACGCAAGGCTAGGAAATTCAGGGAAGGCAAACAAAGCGTAACGGAAGGTAAGCTAGGCAAGGAAAAGGAAGGAAAGGCCAGGGTAACGGAAGGAACGGCACGGCAAGGGGAAACAAGTATAAGGCACGACACCGAACGCTAGGCAATGAACGGCAAGGCAAGGAAAGTGTAACGCATTTGAAAGCACGGTCAGGCGAAGCAACGCTAAGGCACGACAACGCAAGGCTAGGCAATGCACGGAAGGCAAGCAAAGAGTAACGGAAGGTAAGGAAGGCAAGGGAAAGCAGGGAAAGGCAAGTGTAACGGAAGGAACGGCACGGCAAGGGGAAACAAGGCTAAGGCACGACAACGCACGGCTAGGCAATGCACGGCAAGGCAAGGAAAGGGTAACGCAAGGCAAGGTACGGTGAGGCTAGGCAAGGCTAATGCACGACAACGCAAGGCTAGGCAATGCACGACAATGCAAGGAAAGCTTAAAGCAAAGGAAGGCACGGTCAGGCGAGATAAGGCTAAGGCACGACAACGCAAGGCTAGGCAATGCAGGGAAGGGAAGCAAAGAGTAACGGAAGGTAAGCAAGGCAAGGAAAAGCAAGGAAAGGCAAGGGTAACGGAAGGAACTGCACGGCAAGGGGAAACAAGGCTAAGGCACGGCAACGCAGGCTGGGCAATGCACGGCAAGGCAAGGAAAGGGTAACGCATGGGAAAGCACGGTCAGGCGAGGCAAGGCTAAGGCACGACAACGCAAGGCTAGGCAATGCACGGAAGGCAAGCAAAGAGTAACGGAAGGTAAGGAATGCAAGGGAAAGCAAAGAAAAGCAAGTGTAACGGAAGGAACGGCACGGCAAGGGGAAACAAGGCTAAGGCACGACAACGCACGGCTAGGCAATGCACGGCAAGGCAAGGAAAGGGTAACGCATGGGAAAGCACGGTCAGTCGAGGCAAGGCTAAGGCATGACAACGCAAGGCTAGGCAATGCACGGAAAGCAAGCAAGGAGTAACGGAACGCAAGGAAGGCAAGGGAAAGCAAGGGAAGGTAAGGGTAAGGGAAGGAACGGCACGGCAAGGGGAAACAAGGCTAAGGCACGACAACGCACGGCTAGGCAATGCACGGGAAGGCAAGCAAAGGGTAACGCAAGGAAAGGCACTGTGAGGCTAGGCAAGGCTAATGCACGAAAACGCAAGGCTAGGCGATGCACGAAAATGCAAGGAAAGCTTAAAGCAAAGGAAGGCAAGGTCAGGCGAGATAAGGCTAAGGCACGACAACGCAAGGCTAGGAAATTCAGGGAAGGCAAGCAAAGAGTAACGGAAGGTAAGCTAGGCAAGGAAAAGCAAGGAAAGGCAAGGGTAACGGAAGGAACGGCATGGCAAGGGGAAACAAGTCTAAGGCACGACACCGAACGCTAGGCAATGAACGGCAAGGCAAGGAAAGGGTAACGCATTTGAAAGCACGGTCAGGCGAAGCAACGCTAAGGCACGACAACGCAAGGCTAGGCAATGCACGGAAGGCAAGCAAAGAGTAACGGAAGGTAAGGAAGGCAAGGGAAAGCAGGGAAAGGCAAGTGTAACGGAAGGAACGGCACGGCAAGGGGAAACAAGGCTAAGGCACGACAACGCACGGCTAGGCAATGCACGGCAAGGCAAGGAAAGGGTAACGCATGGGAAAGCACGATCAGGCGAGGCAAGGAGAAGGCACGACAATGCAAGGCTACGCAATGCACGGCAAGGCAAGGAAAGAGTAACGGAAGGAAAGGAAGGCAAGGCAAAACCAGGCAAGGCATGTGTAACAAAAGGCACGCCACGGCAAGGGGAAACAAGGCTAAGGCACGACAACTCACGGCTACGCAATGCACGGCAAGGCAAGGAAAGGGTAACGCAAGGCAAGGTACGGTGAGGCTAGGCAAGGCTAATGCACGACAACGCAAGGCTAGGCAATGCACGACAATGCAAGGAAAGCTTAAAGGAAAGGAAGGCACGGTGAGGCGAGATAAGGCTAAGGCACGACAACGCAAGGCTAGGTAATGCAGGGAAGGGAAGCAAAGAGTAACGGAAGGAAAGGCACTGTGAGGCTAGGCAAGGCTAATGCACGAAAACGCAAGGCTAGGCGATGCACGACAATGCAAGGAAAGCTTAAAGCAAAGGAAGGCAAGGTCAGGCGAGATAAGGCTAAGGCACGACAACGCAAGGCTAGGAAATTCAGGGAAGGCAAGCAAAGAGTAACGGAAGGTAAGCTAGGCAAGGAAAAGCAAGGAAAGGCAAGGGTAACGGAAGGAACGGCATGGCAAGGGGAAACAAGTCTAAGGCACGACACCGAAAGCTAGGCAATGAACGGCAAGGCAAGGAAAGGGTAACGCATTTGAAAGCACGGTCAGGCGAGGCAACGCTAAGGCACGACAACGCAAGGCTAGGCAATGCACGGAAGGCAAGCATAGAGTAACGGAAGGTAAGGAAGGCAAGGGAAAGCAGGGAAAGGCAAGTGTAACGGAAGGAACGGCACGGCAAGGGGAAACAAGGCTAAGGCACGACAACGCACGGCTAGGCAATGCACGGCAAGGCAAGGAAAGGGTAACGCAGGGGAAGGCACGGTCAGGTGAGGCAAGGATAAGGCACGACAATGCAAGGCTAGGCAATGCACGGCAAGGCAAGGAAAGAGTAACGGAAGGAAAGGAAGGCAAGGCAAAGCCAGGCAAGGCAAGTGTAACAAAAGGCACGCCACGGCAAGGGGAAACAAGGCTAAGGCACGACAACGCACGGGTAGGCAATGCACGGCAAGGCAAGGAAAGGGTAACGCAAGGCAATGAACGGTGAGGCTAGGCAAGGCTAATGCACGACAACGCAAGGCTAGGCAATGCACGACAATGCAAGGAAAGTTTAAAGCAAAGGAAGGCACGGTCAGGCGACATAAGGCTAAGGCACGACGACGCAAGGCTAGGCAATACAGGGAAGGGAAGCAAAGAGTAACGGAAGGTAAGCAAGGCAAGGAAAAGCAAGGAAAGGCAAGGGTAACGGAACGAACTGCACGGCAAGGGGAAACAAGGCTAAGGCACGGCAACGCAGGCTGGGCAATGAACGGCAAGGCAAGGAAAGGGTAACGCATGGGAAAGCACGGTCAGGCGAGGCAAGGCTAAGGCACGACAACGCAAGGCTAGGCAATGCACGGAAGGCAAGCAAAGAGTAACGGAAGGTAAGGAATGCAAGGGAAAGCAGGGAAAGGCAAGTGTAACGGAAGGAACGGCACGGCAAGGGGAAACAAGGCTAAGGCACGACAACGCACGGCTAGGCAATGCACGGCAAGGCAAGGAAAGGGTAACGCATGGGAAAGCACGGTCAGGCGAGGCAAGGCTAAGGCATGACAACGGAAGGCTAGGCAATGTACGGAAAGCAAGCAAAGAGTAACGGAACGCAAGGAAGGCAAGGGAAAGCAAGGGAAGGCAAGGGTAACGGAAGGAACGGCACGGCAAGGGGTAACAAGGCTAAGGCACGACAAGGCAGGGCTAGGCAATGCACGGCAAGGCAAGGAAAGGGTAACGCAGGGGAAGGCACGGTCAGGTGAGGCAAGGCTAATGCACGACAACGCAAGGCTAGGCAATGCACGAAAGGCAAGCAAAGAGTAACGGAAGGTAAGCAAGGTAAGGAAAAGCAAGGAATGGCAAGGGTAACGGAAGGAACGGCATGGCAAGTGGAAACAAGGCTAAGGCACGACAACGCACGCTAGGCAATGCACGGCAAGGCAAGGAAAGGGTAACGCATGGGAAAGCACGGTCAGGCGAGGCAAGCCTAAGGCATGACAACGCAAGGCTAGGCAATGCACGGCAAGGCAAGGAAAGAGTAACGGAAGGAAAGGAAGGCAAGGCAAAGCCAGGCAAGGCAAGTGTAACAAAAGGCACGCCACGGCAAGGGGAAACAAGGCTAAGGCACGACAAAGCACGGCTACGCAATGCACGGCAAGGCAAGGAAAGGGTAACGCAAGGCAAGGCACGGTGAGGCTAGGCAAGGCTAATGCACGACAACGCAAGGCTAGGCAATGCACGACAATGCAAGGAAAGCTTAAAGCAAAGGAAGGCACGGTCAGGCGAGATAAGGCTAAGGCACGACAACGCAAGGCTAGGCAATGCAGGGAAGGGAAGCAAAGAGTAACGGAAGGTAAGCAAGGCAAGGAAAAGCAAGGAAAGGCAAGTGTAACGGAAGGAACTGCACGGCAAGGGGAAACAAGGCTAAGGCACGGCAACGCAGGCTGGGCAATGCACGGCAAGGCAAGGAAAGGGTAAAGCATGGGAAAGCACGTTCAGGCGAGGCAAGGCTAAGGCACGACAACGCAAGGCTAGGCAATGCACGGAAGGCAAGCAAAGAGTAACGGAAGGTAAGGAAGGCAAGGGAAAGCAAAGAAAAGCAAGTGTAACGGAAGGAACGGCACGGCAAGGGGAAACAAGGCTAAGGCACGACAACGCACGGCTAGGCAATGCACGGCAAGGCAAGCAAAGTGTAACGCAAGGCAAGGCACGGTGAGGCTAGGCAAGGGTAATGCACGAAAACACAAGGCTAGGCAATGCACGACAATGCAAGGAAAGCTTAAAGCAAAGGAAGGCAAGGTCAGGCGAGATAAGGCAAAGGCACGACAACGCAAGGCTAGGCAATTCAGGGAAGGCAAGCAAAGAGTAACGGAAGGTAAGCAAGGAAAGGAAAAGGAAGGAAAGGCCAGGGTAACTGAAGGAACGGCACGGCAAGGGGAAACAAGTCTAAGGCACGACACCGAACGCTAGGCAATGAACGGCAAGGCAAGGAAAGGGTAACGCATTTGAAAGCACGGTCAGGCGAGGCAACGCAAAGGCAAGACAACGCAAGGCTAGGCAATGCACGGAAGGCAAGCAAAGAGTAACGGAAGGTAAGGAAGGCAAGGGAAAGCAAAGAAAGGCAAGTGTAACGGAAGGAACGGCACGGCAAGGGGAAACAAGTCTAAGGCACGACAACGCACGGCTAGGCAATGCACGGCAAGGCAAGCAAAGGGTAACGCAAGGAAAGGCACGGTGAGGCTAGGCAAGGCTAATGCATGAAAACGCAAGGCTAGGCGATGCACGACAATGCAAGGAAAGCTTAAAGCAAAGGAAGGCAAGGTCAGGCGAGATAAGGCTAAGGCATGACAACGCAAGGCTAGGAAATTCAGGGAAGGCAAACAAAGCGTAACGGAAGGTAAGCTAGGCAAGGAAAAGGAAGGAAAGGCCAGGGTAACGGAAGGAACGGCACGGCAAGGGGAAACAAGTATAAGGCACGACACCGAACGCTAGGCAATGAACGGCAAGGCAAGGAAAGTGTAACGCATTTGAAAGCACGGTCAGGCGAAGCAACGCTAAGGCACGACAACGCAAGGCTAGGCAATGCACGGAAGGCAAGCAAAGAGTAACGGAAGGTAAGGAAGGCAAGGGAAAGCAGGGAAAGGCAAGTGTAACGGAAGGAACGGCACGGCAAGGGGAAACAAGGCTAAGGCACGACAACGCACGGCTAGGCAATGCACGGCAAGGCAAGGAAAGGGTAACGCAAGGCAAGGTACGGTGAGGCTAGGCAAGGCTAATGCACGACAACGCAAGGCTAGGCAATGCACGACAATGCAAGGAAAGCTTAAAGCAAAGGAAGGCACGGTCAGGCGAGATAAGGCTAAGGCACGACAACGCAAGGCTAGGCAATTCAGGGAAGGCAAGCAAAGAGTAACGGAAGGTAAGCAAGGCAAGGAAAAGCAAGGAAAGGCAAGGGTAACGGAAGGAACGGCACGGCAAGGGGAAAGAAGGCTAAGGCGCGGCAACGCAGGCTAGGCAATGCACGGAAAGGCAAGGAAAGGGTAACGCATGGGAAAGCACGGTCAGTCGAGGCAAGGCTAAGGCATGACAACGCAAGGCTAGGCAATGCACGGAAAGCAAGCAAAGAGTAACGGAACGCAAGGAAGGCAAGGGAAAGCAAGGGAAGGTAAGGGTAAGGGAAGGAACGGCACGGCAAGGGGAAACAAGGCTAAGGCACGACAACGCACGGCTAGGCAATGCACGGGAAGGCAAGCAAAGGGTAACGCAAGGAAAGGCACTGTGAGGCTAGGCAAGGCTAATGCACGAAAACGCAAGGCTAGGCGATGCACGAAAATGCAAGGAAAGCTTAAAGCAAAGGAAGGCAAGGTCAGGCGAGATAAGGCTAAGGCACGACAACGCAAGGCTAGGAAATTCAGGGAAGGCAAGCAAAGAGTAACGGAAGGTAAGCTAGGCAAGGAAAAGCAAGGAAAGGCAAGGGTAACGGAAGGAACGGCATGGCAAGGGGAAACAAGTCTAAGGCACGACACCGAACGCTAGGCAATGAACGGCAAGGCAAGGAAAGGGTAACGCATTTGAAAGCACGGTCAGGCGAAGCAACGCTAAGGCACGACAACGCAAGGCTAGGCAATGCACGGAAGGCAAGCAAAGAGTAACGGAAGGTAAGGAAGGCAAGGGAAAGCAGGGAAAGGCAAGTGTAACGGAAGGAACGGCACGGCAAGGGGAAACAAGGCTAAGGCACGACAACGCACGGCTAGGCAATGCACGGCAAGGCAAGGAAAGGGTAACGCATGGGAAAGCACGATCAGGCGAGGCAAGGAGAAGGCACGACAATGCAAGGCTACGCAATGCACGGCAAGGCAAGGAAAGAGTAACGGAAGGAAAGGAAGGCAAGGCAAAACCAGGCAAGGCATGTGTAACAAAAGGCACGCCACGGCAAGGGGAAACAAGGCTAAGGCACGACAACTCACGGCTACGCAATGCACGGCAAGGCAAGGAAAGGGTAACGCAAGGCAAGGTACGGTGAGGCTAGGCAAGGCTAATGCACGACAACGCAAGGCTAGGCAATGCACGACAATGCAAGGAAAGCTTAAAGGAAAGGAAGGCACGGTGAGGCGAGATAAGGCTAAGGCACGACAACGCAAGGCTAGGTAATGCAGGGAAGGGAAGCAAAGAGTAACGGAAGGAAAGGCACTGTGAGGCTAGGCAAGGCTAATGCACGAAAACGCAAGGCTAGGCGATGCACGACAATGCAAGGAAAGCTTAAAGCAAAGGAAGGCAAGGTCAGGCGAGATAAGGCTAAGGCACGACAACGCAAGGCTAGGAAATTCAGGGAAGGCAAGGAAAGAGTAACGGAAGGTAAGCTAGGCAAGGAAAAGCAAGGAAAGGCAAGGGTAACGGAAGGAACGGCATGGCAAGGGGAAACAAGTCTAAGGCACGACACCGAAAGCTAGGCAATGAACGGCAAGGCAAGGAAAGGGTAACGCATTTGAAAGCACGGTCAGGCGAGGCAACGCTAAGGCACGACAACGCAAGGCTAGGCAATGCACGGAAGGCAAGCATAGAGTAACGGAAGGTAAGGAAGGCAAGGGAAAGCAGGGAAAGGCAAGTGTAACGGAAGGAACGGCACGGCAAGGGGAAACAAGGCTAAGGCACGACAACGCACGGCTAGGCAATGCACGGCAAGGCAAGGAAAGGGTAACGCAGGGGAAGGCACGGTCAGGTGAGGCAAGGATAAGGCACGACAATGCAAGGCTAGGCAATGCACGGCAAGGCAAGGAAAGAGTAACGGAAGGAAAGGAAGGCAAGGCAAAGCCAGCCAAGGCAAGTGTAACAAAAGGCACGCCACGGCAAGGGGAAACAAGGCTAAGGCACGACAACGCACGGGTAGGCAATGCACGGCAAGGCAAGGAAAGGGTAACGCAAGGCAATGAACGGTGAGGCTAGGCAAGGCTAATGCACGACAACGCAAGGCTAGGCAATGCACGACAATGCAAGGAAAGTTTAAAGCAAAGGAAGGCACGGTCAGGCGACATAAGGCTAAGGCACGACGACGCAAGGCTAGGCAATACAGGGAAGGGAAGCAAAGAGTAACGGAAGGTAAGCAAGGCAAGGAAAAGCAAGGAAAGGCAAGGGTAACGGAACGAACTGCACGGCAAGGGGAAACAAGGCTAAGGCACGGCAACGCAGGCTGGGCAATGAACGGCAAGGCAAGGAAAGGGTAACGCATGGGAAAGCACGGTCAGGCGAGGCAAGGCTAAGGCACGACAACGCAAGGCTAGGCAATGCACGGAAGGCAAGCAAAGAGTAACGGAAGGTAAGGAATGCAAGGGAAAGCAGGGAAAGGCAAGTGTAACGGAAGGAACGGCACGGCAAGGGGAAACAAGGCTAAGGCACGACAACGCACGGCTAGGCAATGCACGGCAAGGCAAGGAAAGGGTAACGCATGGGAAAGCACGGTCAGGCGAGGCAAGGCTAAGGCATGACAACGGAAGGCTAGGCAATGTACGGAAAGCAAGCAAAGAGTAACGGAACGCAAGGAAGGCAAGGGAAAGCAAGGGAAGGCAAGGGTAACGGAAGGAACGGCACGGCAAGGGGTAACAAGGCTAAGGCACGACAAGGCAGGGCTAGGCAATGCACGGCAAGGCAAGGAAAGGGTAACGCAGGGGAAGGCACGGTCAGGTGAGGCAAGGCTAATGCACGACAACGCAAGGCTAGGCAATGCACGAAAGGCAAGCAAAGAGTAACGGAAGGTAAGCAAGGTAAGGAAAAGCAAGGAATGGCAAGGGTAACGGAAGGAACGGCATGGCAAGTGGAAACAAGGCTAAGGCACGACAACGCACGCTAGGCAATGCACGGCAAGGCAAGGAAAGGGTAACGCATGGGAAAGCACGGTCAGGCGAGGCAAGCCTAAGGCATGACAACGCAAGGCTAGGCAATGCACGGCAAGGCAAGGAAAGAGTAACGGAAGGAAAGGAAGGCAAGGCAAAGCCAGGCAAGGCAAGTGTAACAAAAGGCACGCCACGGCAAGGGGAAACAAGGCTAAGGCACGACAAAGCACGGCTACGCAATGCACGGCAAGGCAAGGAAAGGGTAACGCAAGGCAAGGCACGGTGAGGCTAGGCAAGGCTAATGCACGACAACGCAAGGCTAGGCAATGCACGACAATGCAAGGAAAGCTTAAAGCAAAGGAAGGCACGGTCAGGCGAGATAAGGCTAAGGCACGACAACGCAAGGCTAGGCAATGCAGGGAAGGGAAGCAAAGAGTAACGGAAGGTAAGCAAGGCAAGGAAAAGCAAGGAAAGGCAAGTGTAACGGAAGGAACTGCACGGCAAGGGGAAACAAGGCTAAGGCACGGCAACGCAGGCTGGGCAATGCACGGCAAGGCAAGGAAAGGGTAAAGCATGGGAAAGCACGTTCAGGCGAGGCAAGGCTAAGGCACGACAACGCAAGGCTAGGCAATGCACGGAAGGCAAGCAAAGAGTAACGGAAGGTAAGGAAGGCAAGGGAAAGCAAAGAAAAGCAAGTGTAACGGAAGGAACGGCACGGCAAGGGGAAACAAGGCTAAGGCACGACAACACACGGCTAGGCAATGCACGGCAAGGCAAGCAAAGTGTAACGCAAGGCAAGGCACGGTGAAGCTAGGCAAGGGTAATGCACGAAAACACAAGGCTAGGCAATGCACGACAATGCAAGGAAAGCTTAAAGCAAAGGAAGGCAAGGTCAGGCGAGATAAGGCAAAGGCACGACAACGCAAGGCTAGGCAATTCAGGGAAGGCAAGCAAAGAGTAACGGAAGGTAAGCAAGGAAAGGAAAAGGAAGGAAAGGCCAGGGTAACTGAAGGAACGGCACGGCAAGGGGAAACAAGTCTAAGGCACGACACCGAACGCTAGGCAATGAACGGCAAGGCAAGGAAAGGGTAACGCATTTGAAAGCACGGTCAGGCGAGGCAACGCAAAGGCAAGACAACGCAAGGCTAGGCAATGCACGGAAGGCAAGCAAAGAGTAACGGAAGGTAAGGAAGGCAAGGGAAAGCAAAGAAAGGCAAGTGTAACGGAAGGAACGGCACGGCAAGGGGAAACAAGTCTAAGGCACGACAACGCACGGCTAGGCAATGCACGGCAAGGCAAGCAAAGGGTAACGCAAGGAAAGGCACGGTGAGGCTAGGCAAGGCTAATGCATGAAAACGCAAGGCTAGGCGATGCACGACAATGCAAGGAAAGCTTAAAGCAAAGGAAGGCAAGGTCAGGCGAGATAAGGCTAAGGCATGACAACGCAAGGCTAGGAAATTCAGGGAAGGCAAACAAAGCGTAACGGAAGGTAAGCTAGGCAAGGAAAAGGAAGGAAAGGCCAGGGTAACGGAAGGAACGGCACGGCAAGGGGAAACAAGTATAAGGCACGACACCGAACGCTAGGCAATGAACGGCAAGGCAAGGAAAGTGTAACGCATTTGAAAGCACGGTCAGGCGAAGCAACGCTAAGGCACGACAACGCAAGGCTAGGCAATGCACGGAAGGCAAGCAAAGAGTAACGGAAGGTAAGGAAGGCAAGGGAAAGCAGGGAAAGGCAAGTGTAACGGAAGGAACGGCACGGCAAGGGGAAACAAGGCTAAGGCACGACAACGCACGGCTAGGCAATGCACGGCAAGGCAAGGAAAGGGTAACGCAAGGCAAGGTACGGTGAGGCTAGGCAAGGCTAATGCACGACAACGCAAGGCTAGGCAATGCACGACAATGCAAGGAAAGCTTAAAGCAAAGGAAGGCACGGTCAGGCGAGATAAGGCTAAGGCACGACAACGCAAGGCTAGGCAATTCAGGGAAGGCAAGCAAAGAGTAACGGAAGGTAAGCAAGGCAAGGAAAAGCAAGGAAAGGCAAGGGTAACGGAAGGAACGGCACGGCAAGGGGAAAGAAGGCTAAGGCGCGGCAACGCAGGCTAGGCAATGCACGGAAAGGCAAGGAAAGGGTAACGCATGGGAAAGCACGGTCAGTCGAGGCAAGGCTAAGGCATGACAACGCAAGGCTAGGCAATGCACGGAAAGCAAGCAAAGAGTAACGGAACGCAAGGAAGGCAAGGGAAAGCAAGGGAAGGTAAGGGTAAGGGAAGGAACGGCACGGCAAGGGGAAACAAGGCTAAGGCACGACAACGCACGGCTAGGCAATGCACGGGAAGGCAAGCAAAGGGTAACGCAAGGAAAGGCACTGTGAGGCTAGGCAAGGCTAATGCACGAAAACGCAAGGCTAGGCGATGCACGAAAATGCAAGGAAAGCTTAAAGCAAAGGAAGGCAAGGTCAGGCGAGATAAGGCTAAGGCACGACAACGCAAGGCTAGGAAATTCAGGGAAGGGAGGCAAAGAGTAACGGAAGGTAAGCTAGGCAAGGAAAAGCAAGGAAAGGCAAGGGTAACGGAAGGAACGGCATGGCAAGGGGAAACAAGTCTAAGGCACGACACCGAACGCTAGGCAATGAACGGCAAGGCAAGGAAAGGGTAACGCATTTGAAAGCACGGTAAGGCGAGGCAACGCTAAGGCACGACAACGCAAGGCTAGGCAATGCACGGAAGGCAAGCATAGAGTAACGGAAGGTAAGGAAGGCAAGGGAAAGCAGGGAAAGGCAAGTGTAACGGAAGGAACGGCACGGCAAGGGGAAACAAGGCTAAGGCACGACAACGCACGGCTAGGCAATGCACGGCAAGGCAAGGAAAGGGTAACGAATGGGAAAGCACGGTCAGGCGAGTCAATGCTAAGGCATGAAAACGCAAGGCTAGGCAATGCACGGAAAGCAAGCAAAGAGTAACGGAACGCAAGGAAGGCAAGGGAAAGCAAGGGAAGGCAAGGGTAACGGAAGGAACGGCACGGCAAGGGGTAAGAAGGCTAAGGCACGACAACGCAGGGCTAGGCAATGCACGGCAAGGCAAGGAAAGGGTAACGCAGGGGAAGGCACGGTCAGGTGAGGCAAGGATAAGGCACGACAATGCAAGGCTAGGCAATGCACGGCAAGGCAAGGAAAGAGTAACGGAAGGAAAGGAAGGCAAGGCAAAGCCAGGCAAGGCAAGTGTAACAAAAGGCACGCCACGGCAAGGGGAAACAAGGCTAAGGCACGACAACGCACGGGTAGGCAATGCACGGCAAGGCAAGGAAAGGGTAACGCAAGGCAATGCACGGTGAGGCTAGGCAAGGCTAATGCACGACAACGCAAGGCTAGGCAATGCACGACAATGCAAGGAAAGCTTAAAGCAAAGGAAGGCACGGTCAGGCGACATAAGGCTAAGGCACGACGACGCAAGGCTAGGCAATGCAGGGAAGGGAAGCAAAGAGTAACGGAAGGTAAGCAAGGCAAGGAAAAGCAAGGAAAGGCAAGGGTAACGGAAGGAACTGCACGGCAAGGGGAAACAAGGCTAAGGAACGGCAACGCAGGCTGGGCAATGAACGGCAAGGCAAGGAAAGGGTAACGCATGGGAAAGCACGGTCAGGCGAGGCAAGGCTAAGGCACGACAACGCAAGGCTAGGCAATGCACGGAAGGCAAGCAAAGAGTAACGGAAGGTAAGGAATGAAAGGGAAAGCAGGGAAAGGCAAGTGTAACGGAAGGAACGGCACGGCAAGGGGAAACAAGGCTAAGGCACGACAACGCAAGGCTAGGCAATGCACGACAATGCAAGGAAAGCTTAAAGCAAAGGAAGGCACTGTCAGGCGAGATAAGGCTAAGGCACGACAACGCAAGGCTAGGCAATGCAGGGAAGGGAAGCAAAGAGTAACGGAAGGTAAGCAAGGCAGGGAAAAGCAAGGAAAGGCAAGTGTAACGGAAGGAACTGCACGGCAAGGGGAAACAAGGCTAAGGCACGGCAACGCAGGCTGGGCAATGCACGGCAACGCAAGGAATGGGTAACGCATGGGAAAGCACGTTCAGGCGAGGCAAGGCTAAGGCACGACAACGCAAGGCTAGGCAATGCACGGAAGGCAAGCAAAGAGTAACGGAAGGTAAGGAAGGCAAGGGAAAGCAAAGAAAAGCAAGTGTAACGGAAGGAACGGCACGGCAAGGGGAAACAAGGCTAAGGCACGACAACGCACGGCTAGGCAATGCACGGCAAGGCAAGCAAAGTGTAACGCAAGGCAAGGCACGGTGAGGCTAGGCAAGGGTAATGCACGAAAACACAAGGCTAGGCAATGCACGACAATGCAAGGAAAGCTTAAAGCAAAGGAAGGCAAGGTCAGGCGAGATAAGGCAAAGGCACGACAACGCAAGGCTAGGCAATTCAGGGAAGGCAAGCAAAGAGTAACGGAAGGTAAGCAAGGCAAGGAAAAGCAAGGAAAGGCAAGGGTAACGGAAGGAACGGCACGGCAAGGGGAAACAAGGCTAAGGCACGGCAACGCAGGCTAGGCAATGCACGGCAAGGCAAGGAAAGGGTAACGCAAGGCAAGGCACGGTGAGGCTAGGCAAGGTTAATGCACGACAACGCAAGGCTAGGCAATGAACGACAATGCAAGGAAAGCTTAAAGGAATGGAAGGCACGGTCAGGCGAGATAAGGCTAAGGCACGACAACGCAAGGCTAGGCAATATACGGAAGGCAAGCAAAGAGTAACGGAAAGCAAGGAAGGCAAGGGAAAGCAAGGGAAGGCAAGGGTAACGGAAGGAACGGCACGGCAAGGGGAAACAAGGCTAAGGCACGGCAACGTAGGCTAGGCAATGCACGGCAAGGCAAGGAAAGGGTAACGCATGGGAAGCACGTTCAGGCGAGGCAAGGCTAAGGCACGACAACGCAAGGCTAGGCAATGCACGGAAGGCAAGCAAAGAGTAACGGAAGGTAAGGAAGGCAAGGGAAAGCAAAGAAAGGCAAGTGTAACGGAAGGAACGGCACGGCAAGGGGAAACAAGGCTAAGGCACGACAACGCACGGCTAGGCAATGCACGGCAAGGCAAGCAAAGGGTAACGCAAGGAAAGGCACGGTGAGTCTAGGCAAGTCTAATGCACGAAAACGCAAGGCTAGGCGATGCACGACAATGCAAGGAAAGCTTAAAGCAAAGGAAGGCAAGGTCAGGCGAGATAAGGCAAAGGCACGACAACGCAAGGCTAGGCAATTCAGGGAAGGCAAGCAAAGAGTAACGGAAGGTAAGCAAGGAAAGGAAAAGGAAGGAAAGGCCAGGGTAACTGAAGGAACGGCACGGCAAGGGGAAACAAGTCTAAGGCACGACACCGAACGCTAGGCAATGAACGGCAAGGCAAGGAAAGGGTAACGCATTTGAAAGCACGGTCAGGCGAGGCAACGCAAAGGCAAGACAACGCAAGGCTAGGCAATGCACGGAAGGCAAGCAAAGAGTAACGGAAGGTAAGGAAGGCAAGGGAAAGCAAAGAAAGGCAAGTGTAACGGAAGGAACGGCACGGCAAGGGGAAACAAGTCTAAGGCACGACAACGCACGGCTAGGCAATGCACGGCAAGGCAAGCAAAGGGTAACGCAAGGAAAGGCACGGTGAGGCTAGGCAAGGCTAATGCATGAAAACGCAAGGCTAGGCGATGCACGACAATGCAAGGAAAGCTTAAAGCAAAGGAAGGCAAGGTCAGGCGAGATAAGGCTAAGGCATGACAACGCAAGGCTAGGAAATTCAGGGAAGGCAAACAAAGCGTAACGGAAGGTAAGCTAGGCAAGGAAAAGGAAGGAAAGGCCAGGGTAACGGAAGGAACGGCACGGCAAGGGGAAACAAGTATAAGGCACGACACCGAACGCTAGGCAATGAACGGCAAGGCAAGGAAAGTGTAACGCATTTGAAAGCACGGTCAGGCGAGGCAACGCTAAGGCACGACAACGCAAGGCTAGGCAATGCACGGAAAGGCAAGGAAAGGGTAACGCATGGGAAAGCACGGTCAGGCGAGGCAAGGCTAAGGCATGACAACGCAAGGCTAGGCAATGCACGGAAAGCAAGCAAAGAGTAACGGAACGCAAGGAAGGCAAGGGAAAGCAAGGGAAGGTAAGGGTAAGGGAAGGAACGGCACGGCAAGGGGAAACAAGGCTAAGGCACGACAACGCACGGCTAGGCAATGCACGGGAAGGCAAGCAAAGGGTAACGCAAGGAAAGGCACTGTGAGGCTAGGCAAGGCTAATGCACGAAAACGCAAGGCTAGGCGATGCACGAAAATGCAAGGAAAGCTTAAAGCAAAGGAAGGCAAGGTCAGGCGAGATAAGGCTAAGGCACGACAACGCAAGGCTAGGAAATTCAGGGAAGGGAAGCAAAGAGTAACGGAAGGTAAGCTAGGCAAGGAAAAGCAAGGAAAGGCAAGGGTAACGGAAGGAACGGCATGGCAAGGGGAAACAAGTCTAAGGCACGACACCGAACGCTAGGCAATGAACGGCAAGGCAAGGAAAGGGTAACGCATTTGAAAGCACGGTAAGGCGAGGCAACGCTAAGGCACGACAACGCAAGGCTAGGCAATGCACGGAAGGCAAGCATAGAGTAACGGAAGGTAAGGAAGGCAAGGGAAAGCAGGGAAAGGCAAGTGTAACGGAAGGAACGGCACGGCAAGGGGAAACAAGGCTAAGGCACGACAACGCACGGCTAGGCAATGCACGGCAAGGCAAGGAAAGGGTAACGAATGGGAAAGCACGGTCAGGCGAGTCAATGCTAAGGCATGAAAACGCAAGGCTAGGCAATGCACGGAAAGCAAGCAAAGAGTAACGGAACGCAAGGAAGGCAAGGGAAAGCAAGGGAAGGCAAGGGTAACGGAAGGAACGGCACGGCAAGGGGTAAGAAGGCTAAGGCACGACAACGCAGGGCTAGGCAATGCACGGCAAGGCAAGGAAAGGGTAACGCAGGGGAAGGCACGGTCAGGTGAGGCAAGGATAAGGCACGACAATGCAAGGCTAGGCAATGCACGGCAAGGCAAGGAAAGAGTAACGGAAGGAAAGGAAGGCAAGGCAAAGCCAGGCAAGGCAAGTGTAACAAAAGGCACGCCACGGCAAGGGGAAACAAGGCTAAGGCACGACAACGCACGGGTAGGCAATGCACGGCAAGGCAAGGAAAGGGTAACGCAAGGCAATGCACGGTGAGGCTAGGCAAGGCTAATGCACGACAACGCAAGGCTAGGCAATGCACGACAATGCAAGGAAAGCTTAAAGCAAAGGAAGGCACGGTCAGGCGACATAAGGCTAAGGCACGACGACGCAAGGCTAGGCAATGCAGGGAAGGGAAGCAAAGAGTAACGGAAGGTAAGCAAGGCAAGGAAAAGCAAGGAAAGGCAAGGGTAACGGAAGGAACTGCACGGCAAGGGGAAACAAGGCTAAGGAACGGCAACGCAGGCTGGGCAATGAACGGCAAGGCAAGGAAAGGGTAACGCATGGGAAAGCACGGTCAGGCGAGGCAAGGCTAAGGCACGACAACGCAAGGCTAGGCAATGCACGGAAGGCAAGCAAAGAGTAACGGAAGGTAAGGAATGAAAGGGAAAGCAGGGAAAGGCAAGTGTAACGGAAGGAACGGCACGGCAAGGGGAAACAAGGCTAAGGCACGACAACGCACGGCTAGGCAATGCACGGCAAGGCAAGGAAAGGGTAACGCATGGGAAAGCACGGTCAGGCGAGGCAAGGCTAAGGCATGACAACGGAAGGCTAGGCAATGCACGGAAAGCAAGCAAAGAGTAACGGAACGCAAGGAAGGCAAGGGAAAGCAAGGGAAGGCAAGGGTAACGGAAGGAACGGCACGGCAAGGGGTAACAAGGCTAAGGCACGACAAGGCAGGGCTAGGCAATGCACGGCAAGGCAAGGAAAGGGTAACGCAGGGGAAGGCACGGTCAGGTGAGGCAAGGCTAATGCACGACAACGCAAGGCTAGGCAATGCACGGAAGGCAAGCAAAGAGTAACGGAAGGTAAGCAAGGCAAGGAAAAGCAAGGAATGGCAAGGGTAACGGAAGGAACGGCATGGCAAGTGGAAACAAGGCTAAGGCACGACAACGCACGCTAGGCAATGCACGGCAAGGCAAGGAAAGGGTAACGCATGGGAAAGCACGGTCAGGCGAGGCAAGCCTAAGGCATGACAACGCAAGGCTAGGCAATGCACGGCAAGGCAAGGAAAGGGTAACGCAAGGCAAGGCACGGTGAGGCTAGGCAAGGCTAATGCACGACAACGCAAGGCTAGGCAATGCACGACAATGCAAGGAAAGCTTAAAGCAAAGGAAGGCACGGTCAGGCGAGATAAGGCTAAGGCACGACAACGCAAGGCTAGGCAGTGCAGGGAAGGGAAGCAAAGAGTAACGGAAGGTAAGCAAGGCAAGGAAAAGCAAGGAAAGGCAAGTGTAACGGAAGGAACTGCACGGCAAGGGGAAACAAGGCTAAGGCACGGCAACGCAGGCTGGGCAATGCACGGCAAGGCAAGGAAAGGGTAACGCATGGGAAGCACGTTCAGGCGAGGCAAGGCTAAGGCACGACAACGCAAGGCTAGGCAATGCACGGAAGGCAAGCAAAGAGTAACGGAAGGTAAGGAAGGCAAGGGAAAGCAAAGAAAGGCAAGTGTAACGGAAGGAACGGCACGGCAAGGGGAAACAAGGCTAAGGCACGACAACGCACGGCTAGGCAATGCACGGCAAGGCAAGCAAAGGGTAACGCAAGGAAAGGCACGGTGAGTCTAGGCAAGTCTAATGCACGAAAACGCAAGGCTAGGCGATGCACGACAATGCAAGGAAAGCTTAAAGCAAAGGAAGCCAAGGTCAGGCGACATAAGGCTAAGGCACGGCAACGCAAGGTTAGTAAATTCAGGGAAGGCAAGCAAAGAATAACGGAAGGTAAGCAAGGCAAGGAAAAGGAAGGAAAGGCCAGGGTAACGGAAGGAACGGCACGGCAAGGGGAAACAAGTCTAAGGCACGACACCGAACGCTAGGCAATGAACGGCAAGGCAAGGAAAGGGTAACGCATTTGAAAGTACGGTCAGGCGAGGCAACGCCAAGGCACGACAACGCAATGCTAGGCAATGCACGGAAGGCAAGCAAAGCGTAACGGAAGGTAAGGAAGGCAAGGGAAAGCAAGGAAAGGCAAGGGTAACGGAAGGAACGGCACGGCAAGGGGAAACAAGGCTAAGGCACGACAACGCACGCTAGGCAATGCACGGCAAGGCAAGGAAAGGGTAACGCAGGAGAAGGCACGGTCAGGTAAGGCAAGGATAAGGCACGACAATGCAAGTATAGGCAATGCACGGCAAGGCAAGGATAGAGTAACGGAAGGAAAGGAAGGCAAGGCAAAGCCAGGCAAGCAAGTGTAACAAAAGGCACGCCACGGCAAGGGGAAACAAGGCTAAGGCACGACAAGGCACGGCTAGGCAATGCACGGCAAGGCAAGCAAAGGGTAACGCAAGGCAAGGCACGGTGAGGCTAGGCAAGGCTAATGCACGACAATGCAAGGCTAGGCAATGCACGACAATGCAATGAAAGCTTAAAGCAAAGGAAGGCACGGTCAGGCGAGATAAGGCTAAGGCACGACAACGCAAGGCTAGCTATGCAGGGAAGGGAAGCAAAGAGTAACGGAAGGTAAGCAAGGCAAGGAAAAGCAAGGAAAGGCAAGGGTAACGGAAGGAACTGCACGGCAAGGGGAAACAAGGCTAAGGCACGGCAACGCAGGCTGGGCAATGCACGGCAAGGCAAGGAAAGGGTAACTCATGGGAAAGCACGTTCAGGCGAGGCAAGGCTAAGGCACGACAACGCAAGGCTAGGCAATGCACGGAAGGCAAGCAAAGAGTAACGGAAGGTAAGGAAGGCAAGGGAAAGCAAAGAAAGGCAAGTGTAACGGAAGGAACGGCACGGCAAGGGGAAACAAAGCTAAGGCACGACAACGCACGGCTAGGCAATGCACGGCAAGTCAAGGAAAGGGTAACGCAAGGCAAGGTACGGTGAGGCTAGGCAAGGCTAATGCACGACAACGCAAGGCTAGGCAATGCACGACAATGCAAGGAAAGCTTAAAGCAAAGGAAGGCACGGTCAGGCGAGATAAGGCTAAGGCACGACAACGCAAGGCTACGCAATGCAGGGAAGGGAAGCAAAGAGTAACGGAAGGTAAGCAAGGCAAGGAAAAGCAAGGAAAGGCAAGCGTAACGGAAGGAACTGCACGGCAAGGGGAAACAAGTCTAAGGCACGGCAACGCCGGCTGGGCAATGCACGGCAAGGCAAGGAAAGGGTAACGCATGGGAAAGCACGTGCAGGCGAGGCAAGGCTAAGGCACGACAACGCAAGGCTAGGCAATGCACGGAAGGCAAGCAAAGAGTAACGGAAGGTAAGGAAGGCAAGGGAAAGCAAAGAAAAGCAAGTGTAACGGAAGGAACGGCACGGCAAGAGGAAAGAAGGCTAAGGCACGACAACGCACGGCTAGGCAATGCAGGGCAAGGCAAGCAAAGGGTAACGCAAGGCAAGGCACGGTGAGGCTAGGCAAGGCTAATGCACGAAAACGCAAGGCTAGGCAATGCACGACAATGCAAAGAAAGCTTAAAGCAAAGGAAGGCAAGGTCAGGCCAGATAAGGCAAAGGCACGACAACGCAAGGCTAGGCAATTCAGGGAAGGCAAGCAAAGAGTAACGGAAGGTAAGCAAGGCAAGGAAAAGCAAGGAAAGGCAAGGGTAACGGAAGGAACGGCACGGCAAGGGGAAAGAAGTCTAAGGCACGGCAACGCAGGCTAGGCAATGCACGGCAAGGCAAGGAAAGGGTAACGCATGGGAAAGCACGGTCAGGCGAGGCAAGGCTAAGGCATGACAACGCAAGGCTAGGCAATGCACGGAAAGTAAGCAAAGAGTAACGGAACGCAAGGAAGGCAAGGGAAAGCAAGGGAAGGCAAGGGTAACGGAAGGAACGGCACGGCAAGGGGAAACAAGGCTAAGGCACGGCAACGTAGGCTAGGCAATGCACGGCAAGGCAAGCAAAGGGTAACGCAAGGAAAGGCACGGTGAGGCTAGGCAAGGCTAATGCATGAAAACGCAAGGCTAGGCGATGCACGACAATGCAAGGAAAGCTTAAAGCTAAGGAAGGCAAGGTCAGGCGAGATAAAGCTAAGGCACGACAACGCAAGGCTAGGAAATTCAGGGAAGGCAAGCAAAGAGTAACGGAAGGTAATCTAGGCAAGGAAAAGGAAGGAAGGCCAGGGTAACGGAAGGAACGGCACGGCAAGGGGAAACAAGTCTAAGGCACGACACCGATCGCTAGGCAATGAACGGCAAGGCAAGGAAAGGGTAACGCATTTGAAAGCACGTTCAGGCGAGGCAACGCTAAGGCACGACAACGCAAGGCTAGGCAATGCACGGAAGGCAAGCAAAGAATAACGGAAGGTAAGGAAGGCAAGGGAAAGCAGGGAAAGGCAAGTGTAACGGAAGGAACGGCACGGCAAGGGGAAACAAGGCTAAGGCACGACAACGCACGGCTAGGCAATGCACGGCAAGGCAAGCAAAGTGTAACGCAAGGCAAGGCACGGTGAGGCTAGGCAAGGGTAATGCACGAAAACACAAGGCTAGGCAATGCACGACAATGCAAGGAAAGCTTAAAGCAAAGGAAGGCAAGGTCAGGCGAGATAAGGCAAAGGCACGACAACGCAAGGCTAGGCAATTCAGGGAAGGCAAGCAAAGAGTAACGGAAGGTAAGCAAGGCAAGGAAAGCAAGGAAAGGCAAGGGTAACGGAAGGAACGGCACGGCAAGGGGAAACAAGGCTAAGGCACGGCAACGCAGGCTAGGCAATGCACGGCAAGGCAAGGAAAGGGTAACGCAAGGCAAGGCACGGTGAGGCAAGGCAAGGTTAATGCACGACAACGCAAGGCTAGGCAATGAACCACAATGCAAGGAAAGCTTAAAGCAAAGGAAGGCACGGTCAGGCGAGATAAGGCTAAGGCACGACAACGCAAGGCTAGGCAATGTACGGAAGGCAAGCAAAGAGTAACGGAAAGCAAGGAAGGCAAGGGAAAGCAAGGGAAGGCAAGGGTAACGGAAGGAACGGCACGGCAAGGGGAAACAAGGCTAAGGCACGGCAACGCAGGCTAGGCAATGCACGGCAAGGCAAGGAAAGGGTAACGCATGGGAAGCACGTTCAGGCGAGGCAAGGCTACGGCACGACAACGCAAGGCTTGGCAATGCACGGAAGGCAAGGAAAGAGTAACGGAAGGAAAGGAAGGCAAGGGAAAGCAAAGAAAGGCAAGTGTAACGGAAGGAACGGCACGGCAAGGGGAAACAAGGCTAAGGCACGACAACGCACGGCTAGGCAATGCACGGCAAGGCAAGCAAAGGGTAACGCAAGGAAAGGCACGGTGAGTCTAGGCAAGTCTAATGCACGAAAACGCAAGGCTAGGCGATGCACGACAATGCAAGGAAAGCTTAAAGCAAAGGAAGGCAAGGTCAGGCGAGATAAGGCGAAGGCATGACAACGCAAGGCTAGGAAATTCAGGGAAGGCAAGCAAAGAGTAACGGAAGGTAAGCAAGGCAAGGAAAAGGAAGGAAAGGCCAGGGTAACTGAAGGAACGGCACGGCAAGGAGAAACAAGTCTAAAGCACGACACCGAACGCTAGGCAATGAACGGCAAGGCAAGGAAAGAGTAACGCATTTGAAAGCACGGTCAGGCGAGGCAACGCAAAGGCAAGACAACGCAAGGCTAGGCAATGCACGGAAGGCAAGCAAATAGTAACGGAAGGTAAGGAAGGCAAGGGAAAGCAAGGAAAGGCAAGGGTAACGGAAGGAACGGCATGGCAAGGGGAAACAAGGCTAAGGCACGACAACGCACGCTAGGCAATGCACGGCAAGGCAAGGAAAGGGTAACGTATGGGAAAGCACGGTCAGGGGAGGCAAGGCTAAGGCATGACAACGCAAGGCTAGGCAATGCACGGAAAGCAAGCAAAGAGTAACGGAACGCAAGGAAGGCAAGGGAAAGCAAGGGAAGGCAAGGGTAACGGAAGGAACGGCACGGCAAGGGGTAAGAAGGCTAAGGCACGACAATGCAGGGCTAGGCAATGCACGGCAAGGCAAGGAAAGGGTAACGCAGGGGAAGGCACGGTCAGGTGAGACAAGGATAAGGCACGACAATGCAAGGCTAGGCAATGCATGGCAAGGCAAGGAAAGAGTAACGGAAGGAAAGGAAGGCAAGGCAAAGCCAGGCAAGTAAGTGTAACAAAAGGCACGCCACGGCAAGGGGAAACAAGGATAAGGCACGACAACGCACGGCTAGGCAATGCACGCCAAGGTAAGCAAAGGGTAACGCAAGGCAAGGCACGGTGAGGCTAGGCAAGGCTAATGCATGACAACGCAAGGCTAGGCAATGCACGACAATGCAAGGGAAGCTTAAAGCAAAGGAAGGCACGGTCAGGCGAGATAAGGCTAAGGCACGACAACGCAAGGCTCGGCAATGCAGGGAAGAGAAGCAAAGAGTAACGAAAGGTAAGCAAGGCAAGGAAAAGCAAGGAAAGGCAAGGGTAACGGAAGGAACTGCACGGCAAGGGGAAACAAGGCTAAGGCACGACAACGCAGGCTGGGCAATGCACGGCAAGGCAAGGAAAGGGTAACGCATGCGAAAGCACGTTCAGGCGAGGCAAGGGTAAGGCACGACAACGCAAGGCTAGGCAATGCACGGAAGGCAAGCAAAGAGTAACGGAAGGTAAGGAAGGCAAGGGAAAGCAAAGAAAGGCAAGTGTAACGGAAGGAACTGCACGGCAAGGGGAAACAAGGCTAAGGCACGACAACGCACGGCTAGTCAATGCACGGCAAGGCAAGCAAAGGGTAACGCAAGGCAAGGCACGGTGAGGCTAGGCAAGGCTAATGCACGAAAACGCAAGGCTAGGCAATGCACGACAATGCAAGGAAAGCTTAAAGCAAAGGAAGGCAAGGTCAGGCGAGATAAGGCAAAGGCACGACAACGCAAGGCTAGGCAATTCAGGGAAGGCAAGCAAAGAGTAACGGAAGGTAAGCAAGACAAGGAAAAGCAAGGAAAGGCAAGGGTAACGGAAGGAACGGCACAGCAAGGGGAAACAAGTCTAAGGCACGACACCGAACGCTAGGCAATGAACGGCAAGGCAAGGAAAGGGTTACGCATGGGAAAGCACGGTCAGGCGAGGCAAGGCTAAGGCACGACAACGCACGGCTAGGCAATGCACGGCAAGGCAAGCAAAGGGTAACGCAAGGCAAGGCACGGTGAGGCTAGGCAAGGCTAATGCACGACAATGCAAGGCTAGGCAATGCACGACAATGCAATGAAAGCTCAAAGCAAAGGAAGGCACGGTCTGGCGAGATAAGGCTAAGGCACGACAACGCAAGGCTAGCTATGCAGGGAAGGGAAGCAAAGAGTAACGGAAGGTAAGCAAGGCAAGGAAAAGCAAGGAAAGGCAAGGGTAACGGAAGGAACTGCACGGCAAGGGGAAACAAGGCTAAGGCACGGCAACGCAGGCTGGGCAATGTACGGCAAGGCAAGGAAAGGGTAACTCATGGGAAAGCACGTTCAGGCGAGGCAAGGCTAAGGCACGACAACGCAAGGCTAGGCAATGCACGGAAGGCAAGCAAAGAGTAACGGAAGGTAAGGAAGGCAAGGGAAAGCAAAGAAAGGCAAGTGTAACGGAAGGAACGGCACGGCAAGGGGAAACAAGTCTAAGGCACGACAACTCACGGCTAGGCAATGCACGGCAAGGCAAGCAAAGGGTAACGCAAGGAAAGGCACGGTGAGGCTAGGCAAGGCTAATGCATGAAAACGCAAGGCTAGGCGATGCACGACAATGCAAGGAAAGCTTAAAGCAAAGGAAGGCAAGGTCAGGCGAGATAAGGCTAAGGCACGACAACGCAAGGCTAGGAAATTCAGGGAAGGCAAGCAAAGAGTAACGGAAGGTAAGCTAGGCAAGGAAAAGGAAGGAAAGGCCAGGGTAACGGAAGGAACGGCACGGCAAGGGGAAACAAGTCTAAGGCACGACACCGAACGCTAGGCAATGAACGGCAAGGCAAGGAAAGGATAACGCATTTGAAAGCACGGTCAGGCGAAGCATCGCTAAGGCACGACAACGCAAGGCTAGGCAATGCACGGAAGGCAAGCAAAGAGTAACGGAAGGTAAGGAAGGCAAGGGAAAGCAGGGAAAGGCAAGTGTAACGGAAGGAACGGCACGGCAAGGGGAAACAAGGCTAAGGCACGACAACGCACGGCTAGGAAATGCACGGCAAGGCAAGGAAAGGGTAACGCATGGGAAAGCACGGTCAGGCGAGGCAAGGATAAGGCACGACAATGCAAGGCTACGCAATGCACGGCAAGGCAAGGAAAGAGTAACGGAAGGAAAGGAAGGCAAGGCAAAACCAGGCAAGGCATGTGTAACAAAAGGCACGCCACGGCAAGGGGAAACAAGGCTAAGGCACGACAACGCACGGCTAGGCAATGCACGGCAAGGCAAGGAAAGGGTAACGCAAGGCAAGGTACGGTGAGGCTAGGCAAGGCTAATGCACGACAACGCAAGGCTAGGCAATGCACGACAATGCAAGGAAAGCTTAAAGCAAAGGAAGGCACGGTCAGGCGAGATAAGGCTAAGGCACGACAACGCAAGGCTAGGTCATGCAGGGAAGGGAAGCAAAGAGTAACGGAAGGTAAGCAAGGCAAGGAAAAGCAAGGAAAGGCAAGCGTAACGGAAGGAACTGCACGGCAAGGGGAAACAAGGCTAAGGCACGGCAACGCAGGCTGGGCAATGCACGGCAAGGCAAGGAAAGGGTAACGCATGGGAAAGCACGTTCAGGCGAGGCAAGGCTAAGGCACGACAACGCAAGGCTAGGCAATGCACGGAAGGCAAGCAAAGAGTAACGGAAGGTAAGGAAGGCAAGGGAAAGCAAAGAAAAGCAAGTGTAACGGAAGGAACGGCACGGCAAGAGGAAAGAAGGCTAAGGCACGACAACGCACGGCTAGGCAATGCAGGGCAAGGCAAGCAAAGGGTAACGCAAGGCAAGGTACGGTGAGGCTAGGCAAGGCTAATGCACGAAAACGCAAGGCTAGGCAATGCACGACAATGCAAGGAAAGCTTAAAGCAAAGGAAGGCAAGGTCAGGCCAGATAAGGCAAAGGCACGACAACGCAAGGCTAGGCAATTCAGGGAAGGCAAGCAAAGAGTAACGGAAGGTAAGCAAGGCAAGGAAAAGCAAGGAAAGGCAAGGGTAACGGAAGGAACGGCACGGCAAGGGGAAAGAAGGCTAAGGCACGGCAACGCAGGTTAGGCAATGCACGGCAAGGCAAGGAAAGGGTAACGCATGGGAAAGCACGTTCAGGCGAGGCAAGGCTAAGGCATGACAACGCAAGGCTTGGCAATGCACGGAAAGTAAGCAAAGAGTAACGGAACGCAAGGAAGGCAAGGGAAAGCAAGGGAAGGCAAGGGTAACGGAAGGAACGGCACGGCAAGGGGAAACAAGGCTAAGGCACGGCAACGTAGGCTAGGCAATGCACGGCAAGGCAAGCAAAGGGTAACGCAAGGAAAGGCACGGTGAGGCTAGGCAAGGCTAATGCATGAAAACGCAAGGCTAGGCGATGCACGACAATGCAAGGAAAGCTTAAAGCTAAGGAAATCAAAGTCAGGCGAGATAAGGCTAAGGCACGACAACGCAAGGCTAGGAAATTCAGGGAAGGCAAGCAAAGAATAACGGAAAGCAAGGAAGGCAAGGGAAAGCAAGGGAAGGCAAGGGTAACGGAAGGAACGGCACGGCAAGGGGAAACAAGGCTAAGGCACGGCAACGTAGGCTAGTCAATGCACGGCAAGGCAAGGAAAGGGTACCGCATGGGAAAGCACGTTCAGGCGAGGCAAGGCTAAGGCACGACAACGCAAGGCTAGGCAATTCACGGAAGGCAAGCAAAGAGTAACGGAAGGTAAGGAAGGCAAGGGAAAGCAAAGAAAGGCAAGTGTAACGGAAGGAACGGCACGGCAAGGGGAAACAAGGCTAAGGCACGACAACGCACGGCTAGGCAATGCACGGGAAGGCAAGCAAAGGGTAACGCAAGGAAAGGCACGGTGAGGCTAGGCAAGGCTAGTGCCTGAAAACGCAAGGCTAAGCGATGCACGACAATGCAAGCAAAGCTTAAAGCAAAGGAAGGCAAGGTCAGGCGAGATAAGGCTAAGGCACGACAACGCAAGGCTAGGAAATTCACGGAAGGCAAGCAAAGAGTAACGGAAGGTAAGGAAGGCAAGGGAAAGCAAAGAAAGGCAAGTGTAACGGAAGGAACGGCACGGCAAGGGGAAACAAGGCTAAGGCACGACAACGCACGGCTAGGCAATGCACGGGAAGGCAAGCAAAGGGTAACGCAAGGAAAGGCACGGTGAGGCTAGGCAAGGCTAGTGCATGAAAACGCAAGGCTAGGCGATGCACGACAATGCAAGGAAAGCTTAAAGCAAAGGAAGGCAAGGTCAGGCGAGATAAGGCTAAGGCACGACAACGCAAGGCTAGGAAATTCAGGGAAGGCAAGCAAAGAGTAACGGAAGGTAAGCTAGGCAAGGAAAAGGAAGGAAAGGCCAGGGTAACGGAAGGAACGGCACGGCAAGGGGAAACAAGTCTAAGGCACGACACCGAACGCTAGGCAATGAACGGCAAGGCAAGGAAAGGGTAACGCATTTGAAAGCACGGTCAGGCGAGGCAACGCTAAGGCACGACAACGCAAGGCTAGGCAATGCACGGAAGGCAAGCAAAGAGTAACGGAAGGTAAGGAAGGCAAGGGAAAGCAGGGAAAGGCAAGTGTAACGGAAGGAACGGCACGGCAAGGGGAAACAAGGCTAAGGCACGACAACGCACGGCTAGGCAATGCACGGCAAGGCAAGGAAAGGGTAACGCATGGGAAAGCACGGTCAGGCGAGGCAAGGATAAGGCACGACAATGCAAGGCTAGGCAATGCACGGCAAGGCAAGGAAAGAGTAACGGAAGGAAAGGAAGGCAAGGCAAAGCCAGGCAAGGCAAGTGTAACAAAAGGCACGCCACGGCAAGGGGACACAAGGCTAAGGCACGACAACGCACGGCTAGGCAATGCACGGCAAGGCAAGGAAAGGGTAACGCAAGGCAAGGCACGGTGAGGCTAGGCAAGGCTAATGCACGACAACGCAAGGCTAGGCAATGCACGACAATGCAAGGAAAGCTTAAAGCAAAGGAAGGCACGGTCAGGCGAGATAAGGCTAAGGCACGACAACGCAAGGCTAGGCAATGCAGGGAAGGGAAGCAAAGAGTAACGGAAGGTAAGCAAGGCAAGGAAAAGCAAGGAAAGGCAAGCGTAACGGAAGGAACTGCACGGCAAGGGGAAACAAGGCTAAGGCACGGCAACGCAGGCTGGGCAATGCACGGCAAGGCAAGGAAAGGGTAACGCATGGGAAAGCACGTTCAGGCGAGGCAAGGCTAAGGCACGACAACGCAAGGCTAGGCAATGCACGGAAGGCAAGCAAAGAGTAACGGAAGGTAAGGAAGGCAAGGGAAAGCAAAGAAAAGCAAGTGTAACGGAAGGAACGGCACGGCAAGAGGAAAGAAGGCTAAGGCACGACAACGCACGGCTAGGCAATGCAGGGCAAGGCAAGCAAAGGGTAACGCAAGGCAAGGCACGGTGAGGCTAGGCAAGGCTAATGCACGAAAACGCAAGGCTAGGCAATGCACGACAATGCAAGGAAAGCTTAAAGCAAAGGAAGGCACGGTCAGGCGAGATAAGGCTAAGGCACGACAACGCAAGGCTAGGCAATGAACGGAAGGGAAGCAAAGAGTAAAGGAAGGTAATCAAGGCAAGGAAAAGCAAGGAAAGGCAAGCGTAACGGAAGGAACTGCACGGCAAGGGGAAACAAGGCTAAGGCACGGCAACGCAGGCTGGGCAATGCACGGCAAGGCAAGGAAAGGGTAACGCATGGAAAAGCACGTTCAGGCGAGGCAAGGCTAAGGCACGACAACGCAAGGCTAGGCAATGCACGGAAGGCAAGCAAAGAGTAACGGAAGGTAAGGAAGGCAAGGGAAAGCAAAGAAAAGCAAGTGTAACGGAAGGAACGGCACGGCAAGAGGAAAGAAGGCTAAGGCACGACAACGCACGGCTAGGCAATGCAGGGCAAGGCAAGCAAAGGGTAACGCAAGGCAAGGCACGGTGAGGCTAGGCAAGGCTAATGCACGAAAACGCAAGGCTAGGCAATGCACGACAATGCAAGGAAAGCTTAAAGCAAAGGAAGGCAAGGTCAGGCCAGATAAGGCAAAGGCACGACAACGCAAGGCTAGGCAATTCAGGGAAGGCAAGCAAAGAGTAACGGAAGGTAAGCAAGGCAAGGAAAAGCAAGGAAAGGCAAGGGTAACGGAAGGAACGGCACGGCAAGGGGAAAGAAGGCTAAGGCACGGCAACGTAGGCTAGGCAATGCACGGCAAGGCAAGCAAAGGGTAACGCAAGGAAAGGCACGGTGAGGCTAGGCAAGGCTAATGCATGAAAACGCAAGGCTAGGCGATGCACGACAATGCAAGGAAAGCTTAAAGCTAAGGAAGGCAAGGTCAGGCGAGATAAGGCTAAGGCACGACAACGCAAGGCTAGGAAATTCAAGGAAGGCAAGCCAAGAGTAACGGAAGGTAAGCTAGGCAAGGAAAAGGAAGGAAAGGCCAGGGTAACGGAAGGAACGGCACGGCAAGGGGAAACAAGTCTAAGGCACGACACCGAACGCTAGGCAATGAACGGCAAGGCAAGGAAAGGGTAACGCATGGGAAAGCATGTTCAGGCGAGGCAAGGCTAAGGCACGACAACGCAAGGCTAGGCAATGCACGGAAAGCAAGCAAAGAGTAACGGAAAGCAAGGAAGGCAAGGGAAAGCAAGGGAAGGCAAGGGTAACGGAAGGAACGGCACGGCAAGGGGAAACAAGGCTAAGGCACGGCAACGTAGGCTAGTCAATGCACGGCAAGGCAAGGAAAGGGTACCGCATGGGAAAGCACGTTCAGGCGAGGCAAGGCTAAGGCACGACAACGCAAGGCTAGGCAATTCACGGAAGGCAAGCAAAGAGTAACGGAAGGTAAGGAAGGCAAGGGAAAGCAAAGAAAGGCAAGTGTAACGGAAGGAACGGCACGGCAAGGGGAAACAAGGCTAAGGCACGACAACGCACGGCTAGGCAATGCACGGGAAGGCAAGCAAAGGGTAACGCAAGGAAAGGCACGGTGAGGCTAGGCAAGGCTAGTGCATGAAAACGCAAGGCTAGGCGATACACGACAATGCAAGGAAAGCTTAAAGCAAAGGAAGGCAAGGTCAGGCGAGATAAGGCTAAGGCACGACAACGCAAGGCTAGGAAATTCAGGGAAGGCAAGCAAAGAGTAACGGAAGGTAAGCTAGGCAAGGAAAAGGAAGGAAAGGCCAGGGTAACGGAAGGAACGGCACGGCAAGGGGAAACAAGTCTAAGGCACGACACCGAACGCTAGGCAATGAACGGCAAGGCAAGGAAAGGGTAACGCATTTGAAAGCACGGTCAGGCGAGGCAAAGCTAAGGCACGACAACGCAAGGCTAGGCAATGCACGGAAGGCAAGCAAAGAGTAACGGAAGGTAAGGAAGGCAAGGGAAAGCAGGGAAAGGCAAGTGTAACGGAAGGAACGGCACGGCAAGGGGAAACAAGGCTAAGGCACGACAACGCACGGCTAGGCAATGCACGGCAAGGCAAGGAAAGGGTAACGCATGGGAAAGCACGGTCAGGCGAGGCAAGGATAAGGCACGACAATGCAAGGCTAGGCAATGCACGGCAAGGCAAGGAAAGAGTAACGGAATGAAAGGAAGGCAAGGCAAAGCCAGGCAAGGCAAGTGTAACAAAAGGCACGCCACGGCAAGGGGACACAAGGCTAAGGCACGACAACGCACGGCTAGGCAATGCACGGCAAGGCAAGGAAAGGGTAACGCAAGGCAAGGCACGGTGAGGCTAGGCAAGGCTAATGCACGACAACGCAAGGCTAGGCAATGCACGACAAGGCAAGGAAAGCTTAAAGCAAAGGAAGGCACGGTCAGGCGAGATAAGGCTAAGGCACGACAACGCAAGGCTAGGCAATGAACGGAAGAGAAGCAAAGAGTAAAGGAAGGTAATCAAGGCAAGGAAAAGCAAGGAAAGGCAAGCGTAACGGAAGGAACTGCACGGCAAGGGGAAACAAGGCTAAGGCACGGCAACGCAGGCTGGGCAATGCACGGCAAGGCAAGGAAAGGGTAACGCATGGGAAAGCACGTTCAGGCGAGGCAAGGCTAAGGCACGACAACGCAAGGCTAGGCAATGCACGGAAGGCAAGCAAAGAGTAACGGAAGGTAAGGAAGGCAAGGGAAAGCAAAGAAAAGCAAGTGTAACGGAAGGAACGGCACGGCAAGAGGAAAGAAGGCTAAGGCACGACAACGCACGGCTAGGCAATGCAGGGCAAGGCAAGCAAAGGGTAACGCAAGGCAAGGCACGGTGAGGCTAGGCAAGGCTAATGCACGAAAACGCAAGGCTAGGCAATGCACGACAATGCAAGGAAAGCTTAAAGCAAAGGAAGGCAAGGTCAGGCCAGATAAGGCAAAGGCACGACAACGCAAGGCTAGGCAATTCAGGGAAGGCAAGCAAAGAGTAACGGAAGGTAAGCAAGGCAAGGAAAAGCAAGGAAAGGCAAGGGTAACGGAAGGAACGGCACGGCAAGGGGAAAGAAGGCTAAGGCACGGCAACGTAGGCTAGGCAATGCACGGCAAGGCAAGCAAAGGGTAACGCAAGGAAAGGCACGGTGAGGCTAGGCAAGGCTAATGCATGAAAACGCAAGGCTAGGCGATGCACGACAATGCAAGGAAAGCTTAAAGCTAAGGAAGGCAAGGTCAGGCGAGATAAGGCTAAGGCACGACAACGCAAGGCTAGGAAATTCAAGGAAGGCAAGCCAAGAGTAACGGAAGGTAAGCTAGGCAAGGAAAAGGAAGGAAAGGCCAGGGTAACGGAAGGAACGGCACGGCAAGGGGAAACAAGTCTAAGGCACGACACCGAACGCTAGGCAATGAACGGCAAGGCAAGGAAAGGGTAACGCATGGGAAAGCATGTTCAGGCGAGGCAAGGCTAAGGCACGACAACGCAAGGCTAGGCAATGCACGGAAAGCAAGCAAAGAGTAACGGAAAGCAAGGAAGGCAAGGGAAAGCAAGGGAAGGCAAGGGTAACGGAAGGAACGGCACGGCAAGGGGAAACAAGGCTAAGGCACGGCAACGTAGGCTAGTCAATGCACGGCAAGGCAAGGAAAGGGTACCGCATGGGAAAGCACGTTCAGGCGAGGCAAGGCTAAGGCACGACAACGCAAGGCTAGGCAATTCACGGAAGGCAAGCAAAGAGTAACGGAAGGTAAGGAAGGCAAGGGAAAGCAAAGAAAGGCAAGTGTAACGGAAGGAACGGCACGGCAAGGGGAAACAAGGCTAAGGCACGACAACGCACGGCTAGGCAATGCACGGGAAGGCAAGCAAAGGGTAACGCAAGGAAAGGCACGGTGAGGCTAGGCAAGGCTAGTGCATGAAAACGCAAGGCTAGGCGATGCACGACAATGCAAGGAAAGCTTAAAGCAAAGGAAGGCAAGGTCAGGCGAGATAAGGCTAAGGCACGACAACGCAAGGCTAGGAAATTCAGGGAAGGCAAGCAAAGAGTAACGGAAGGTAAGCTAGGCAAGGAAAAGGAAGGAAAGGCCAGGGTAACGGAAGGAACGGCACGGCAAGGGGAAACAAGTCTAAGGCACGACACCAAACGCTAGGCAATGAACGGCAAGGCAAGGAAAGGGTAACGCATTTGAAAGCACGGTCAGGCGAGGCAAAGCTAAGGCACGACAACGCAAGGCTAGGCAATGCACGGAAGGCAAGCAAAGAGTAACGGAAGGTAAGGAAGGCAAGGGAAAGCAGGGAAAGGCAAGTGTAACGGAAGGAACGGCACGGCAAGGGGAAACAAGGCTAAGGCACGACAACGCACGGCTAGGCAATGCACGGCAAGGCAAGGAAAGGGTAACGCATGGGAAAGCACGGTCAGGCGAGGCAAGGATAAGGCACGACAATGCAAGGCTAGGCAATGCACGGCAAGGCAAGGAAAGAGTAACGGAATGAAAGGAAGGCAAGGCAAAGCCAGGCAAGGCAAGTGTAACAAAAGGCACGCCACGGCAAGGGGACACAAGGCTAAGGCACGACAACGCACGGCTAGGCAATGCACGGCAAGGCAAGGAAAGGGTAACGCAAGGCAAGGCACGGTGAGGCTAGGCAAGGCTAATGCACGACAACGCAAGGCTAGGCAATGCACGACAAGGCAAGGAAAGCTTAAAGCAAAGGAAGGCACGGTCAGGCGAGATAAGGCTAAGGCACGACAACGCAAGGCTAGGCAATGAACGGAAGAGAAGCAAAGAGTAACGGAAGGTAAGGAAGGCAAGGGAAAGCAGGGAAAGGCAAGTGTAACGGAAGGAACGGCACGGCAAGGGGAAACAAGGCTAAGGCACGACAACGCACGGCTAGGCAATGCACGGCAAGGCAAGGAAAGGGTAACGCATGGGAAAGCACGTTCAGGCGAGGCAAGGCTAAGGCACGACAACGCAAGGCTAGGCAATGCACGGAAGGCAAGCAAAGAGTAACGGAAGGTAAGGAAGGCAAGGGAAAGCAAAGAAAAGCAAGTGTAACGGAAGGAACGGCACGGCAAGAGGAAAGAAGGCTAAGGCACGACAACGCACGGCTAGGCAATGCAGGGCAAGGCAAGCAAAGGGTAACGCAAGGCAAGGCACGGTGAGGCTAGGCAAGGCTAATGCACGAAAACGCAAGGCTAGGCAATGCACGACAATGCAAGGAAAGCTTAAAGCAAAGGAAGGCAAGGTCAGGCCAGATAAGGCAAAGGCACGACAACGCAAGGCTAGGCAATTCAGGGAAGGCAAGCAAAGAGTAACGGAAGGTAAGCAAGGCAAGGAAAAGCAAGGAAAGGCAAGGGTAACGGAAGGAACGGCACGGCAAGGGGAAAGAAGGCTAAGGCACGGCAACGTAGGCTAGGCAATGCACGGCAAGGCAAGCAAAGGGTAACGCAAGGAAAGGCACGGTGAGGCTAGGCAAGGCTAATGCATGAAAACGCAAGGCTAGGCGATGCACGACAATGCAAGGAAAGCTTAAAGCTAAGGAAGGCAAGGTCAGGCGAGATAAGGCTAAGGCACGACAACGCAAGGCTAGGAAATTCAGGGAAGGCAAGCCAAGAGTAACGGAAGGTAAGCTAGGCAAGGAAAAGGAAGGAAAGGCCAGGGTAACGGAAGGAACGGCACGGCAAGGGGAAACAAGTCTAAGGCACGACACCGAACGCTAGGCAATGAACGGCAAGGCAAGGAAAGGGTAACGCATGGGAAAGCATGTTCAGGCGAGGCAAGGCTAAGGCACGACAACGCAAGGCTAGGCAATGCACGGAAAGCAAGCAAAGAGTAACGGAAAGCAAGGAAGGCAAGGGAAAGCAAGGGAAGGCAAGGGTAACGGAAGGAACGGCACGGCAAGGGGAAACAAGGCTAAGGCACGGCAACGTAGGCTAGTCAATGCACGGCAAGGCAAGGAAAGGGTACCGCATGGGAAAGCACGTTCAGGCGAGGCAAGGCTAAGGCACGACAACGCAAGGCTAGGCAATTCACGGAAGGCAAGCAAAGAGTAACGGAAGGTAAGGAAGGCAAGGGAAAGCAAAGAAAGGCAAGTGTAACGGAAGGAACGGCACGGCAAGGGGAAACAAGGCTAAGGCACGACAACGCACGGCTAGGCAATGCACGGGAAGGCAAGCAAAGGGTAACGCAAGGAAAGGCACGGTGAGGCTAGGCAAGGCTAGTGCATGAAAACGCAAGGCTAGGCGATGCACGACAATGCAAGGAAAGCTTAAAGCAAAGGAAGGCAAGGTCAGGCGAGATAAGGCTAAGGCACGACAACGCAAGGCTAGGAAATTCAGGGAAGGCAAGCAAAGAGTAACGGAAGGTAAGCTAGGCAAGGAAAAGGAAGGAAAGGCCAGGGTAACGGAAGGAACGGCACGGCAAGGGGAAACAAGTCTAAGGCACGACACCGAACGCTAGGCAATGAACGGCAAGGCAAGGAAAGGGTAACGCATGGGAAAGCACGGTCAGGCGAGGCAAGGATAAGGCACGACAATGCAAGGCTAGGCAATGCACGGCAAGGCAAGGAAAGAGTAACGGAAGGAAAGGAAGGCAAGGCAAAGCCAGGCAAGGCAAGTGTAACAAAAGGCACGCCACGGCAAGGGGACACAAGGCTAAGGCACGACAACGCACGGCTAGGCAATGCACGGCAAGGCAAGGAAAGGGTAACGCAAGGCAAGCCACGGTGAGGCTAGGCAAGGCTAATGCACGACAACACAAGGCTAGGCAATGCACGACAATGCAAGGAAAGCTTAAAGCAAAGGAAGGCACGGTCAGGCGAGATAAGGCTAAGGCACGACAACACAAGGCTAGGCAATGAACGGAAGGGAAGCAAAGAGTAAAGGAAGGTAATCAAGGCAAGGAAAAGCAAGGAAAGGCAAGCGTAACGGAAGGAACTGCACGGCAAGGGGAAACAAGGCTAAGGCACGGCAACGCAGGCTGGGCAATGCACGGCAAGGCAAGGAAAGGGTAACGCATGGGAAAGCACGTTCAGGCGAGGCAAGGCTAAGGCACGACAACGCAAGGCTAGGCAATGCACGGAAGGCAAGCAAAGAGTAACGGAAGGTAAGGAAGGCAAGGGAAAGCAAAGAAAAGCAAGTGTAACGGAAGGAACGGCACGGCAAGAGGAAAGAAGGCTAAGGCAAGACAACGCACGGCTAGGCAATGCAGGGCAAGGCAAGCAAAGGGTAACGCAAGGCAAGGCACGGTGAGGCTAGGCAAGGCTAATGCACGAAAACGCAAGGCTAGGCAATGCACGACAATGCAAGGAAAGCTTAAAGCAAAGGAAGGCAAGGTCAGGCCAGATAAGGCAAAGGCACGACAACGCAAGGCTAGGCAATTCAGGGAAGGCAAGCAAAGAGTAACGGAAGGAAAGCAAGGCAAGGAAAAGCAAGGAAAGGCAAGGGTAACGGAAGGAACGGCACGGCAAGGGGAAACAAGGCTAAGGCACGGCAACGCAGGCTAGGCAATGCACGGCAAGGCAAGGAAAGGGTAACGCATGGGAAAGCACGGTCAGGCGAGGCAAGGCTAAGGCATGACAACGCAAGGCTTGGCAATGCACGGAAAGTAAGCAAAGAGTAACGGAACGCAAGGAAGGCAAGGGAAAGCAAGGGAAGGCAAGGGTAACGGAAGGAACGGCACGGCAAGGGGAAACAAGGCTAAGGCACGGCAACGTAGGCTAGGCAATGCACGGCAAGGCAAGCAAAGGGTAACGCAAGGAAAGGCACGGTGAGGCTAGGCAAGGCTAATGCATGAAAACGCAAGGCTAGGCGATGCACGACAATGCAAGGAAAGCTTAAAGCTAAGGAAGGCAAGGTCAGGCGAGATAAGGCTAAGGCACGACAACGCAAGGCTAGGAAATTCAGGGAAGGCAAGCAAAGAATAACGGAAAGCAAGGAAGGCAAGGGAAAGCAAGGGAAGGCAAGGGTAACGGAAGGAACGGCACGGCAAGGGGAAACAAGGCTAAGGCACGGCAACGTAGGCTAGTCAATGCACGGCAAGGCAAGGAAAGGGTACCGCATGGGAAAGCACGTTCAGGCGAGGCAAGGCTAAGGCACGACAACGCAAGGCTAGGCAATTCACGGAAGGCAAGCAAAGAGTAACGGAAGGTAAGGAAGGCAAGGGAAAGCAAAGAAAGGCAAGTGTAACGGAAGGAACGGCACGGCAAGGGGAAACAAGGCTAAGGCACGACAACGCACGGCTAGGCAATGCACGGGAAGGCAAGCAAAGGGTAACGCAAGGAAAGGCACGGTGAGGCTAGGCAAGGCTAGTGCCTGAAAACGCAAGGCTAAGCGATGCACGACAATGCAAGCAAAGCTTAAAGCAAAGGAAGGCAAGGTCAGGCGAGATAAGGCTAAGGCACGACAACGCAAGGCTAGGAAATTCACGGAAGGCAAGCAAAGAGTAACGGAAGGTAAGGAAGGCAAGGGAAAGCAAAGAAAGGCAAGTGTAACGGAAGGAACGGCACGGCAAGGGGAAACAAGGCTAAGGCACGACAACGCACGGCTAGGCAATGCACGGGAAGGCAAGCAAAGGGTAACGCAAGGAAAGGCACGGTGAGGCTAGGCAAGGCTAGTGCATGAAAACGCAAGGCTAGGCGATGCACGACAATGCAAGGAAAGCTTAAAGCAAAGGAAGGCAAGGTCAGGCGAGATAAGGCTAAGGCACGACAACGCAAGGCTAGGAAATTCAGGGAAGGCAAGCAAAGAGTAACGGAAGGTAAGCTAGGCAAGGAAAAGGAAGGAAAGGCCAGGGTAACGGAAGGAACGGCACGGCAAGGGGAAACAAGTCTAAGGCACGACACCGAACGCTAGGCAATGAACGGCAAGGCAAGGAAAGGGTAACGCATTTGAAAGCACGGTCAGGCGAGGCAACGCTAAGGCACGACAACGCAAGGCTAGGCAATGCACGGAAGGCAAGCAAAGAGTAACGGAAGGTAAGGAAGGCAAGGGAAAGCAGGGAAAGGCAAGTGTAACGGAAGGAACGGCACGGCAAGGGGAAACAAGGCTAAGGCACGACAACGCACGGCTAGGCAATGCACGGCAAGGCAAGGAAAGGGTAACGCATGGGAAAGCACGGTCAGGCGAGGCAAGGATAAGGCACGACAATGCAAGGCTAGGCAATGCACGGCAAGGCAAGGAAAGAGTAACGGAAGGAAAGGAAGGCAAGGCAAAGCCAGGCAAGGCAAGTGTAACAAAAGGCACGCCACGGCAAGGGGACACAAGGCTAAGGCACGACAACGCACGGCTAGGCAATGCACGGCAAGGCAAGGAAAGGGTAACGCAAGGCAAGGCACGGTGAGGCTAGGCAAGGCTAATGCACGACAACGCAAGGCTAGGCAATGCACGACAATGCAAGGAAAGCTTAAAGCAAAGGAAGGCACGGTCAGGCGAGATAAGGCTAAGGCACGACAACGCAAGGCTAGGCAATGCAGGGAAGGGAAGCAAAGAGTAACGGAAGGTAAGCAAGGCAAGGAAAAGCAAGGAAAGGCAAGCGTAACGGAAGGAACTGCACGGCAAGGGGAAACAAGGCTAAGGCACGGCAACGCAGGCTGGGCAATGCACGGCAAGGCAAGGAAAGGGTAACGCATGGGAAAGCACGTTCAGGCGAGGCAAGGCTAAGGCACGACAACGCAAGGCTAGGCAATGCACGGAAGGCAAGCAAAGAGTAACGGAAGGTAAGGAAGGCAAGGGAAAGCAAAGAAAAGCAAGTGTAACGGAAGGAACGGCACGGCAAGAGGAAAGAAGGCTAAGGCACGACAACGCACGGCTAGGCAATGCAGGGCAAGGCAAGCAAAGGGTAACGCAAGGCAAGGCACGGTGAGGCTAGGCAAGGCTAATGCACGAAAACGCAAGGCTAGGCAATGCACGACAATGCAAGGAAAGCTTAAAGCAAAGGAAGGCACGGTCAGGCGAGATAAGGCTAAGGCACGACAACGCAAGGCTAGGCAATGAACGGAAGGGAAGCAAAGAGTAAAGGAAGGTAATCAAGGCAAGGAAAAGCAAGGAAAGGCAAGCGTAACGGAAGGAACTGCACGGCAAGGGGAAACAAGGCTAAGGCACGGCAACGCAGGCTGGGCAATGCACGGCAAGGCAAGGAAAGGGTAACGCATGGGAAAGCACGTTCAGGCGAGGCAAGGCTAAGGCACGACAACGCAAGGCTAGGCAATGCACGGAAGGCAAGCAAAGAGTAACGGAAGGTAAGGAAGGCAAGGGAAAGCAAAGAAAAGCAAGTGTAACGGAAGGAACGGCACGGCAAGAGGAAAGAAGGCTAAGGCACGACAACGCACGGCTAGGCAATGCAGGGCAAGGCAAGCAAAGGGTAACGCAAGGCAAGGCACGGTGAGGCTAGGCAAGGCTAATGCACGAAAACGCAAGGCTAGGCAATGCACGACAATGCAAGGAAAGCTTAAAGCAAAGGAAGGCAAGGTCAGGCCAGATAAGGCAAAGGCACGACAACGCAAGGCTAGGCAATTCAGGGAAGGCAAGCAAAGAGTAACGGAAGGTAAGCAAGGCAAGGAAAAGCAAGGAAAGGCAAGGGTAACGGAAGGAACGGCACGGCAAGGGGAAAGAAGGCTAAGGCACGGCAACGTAGGCTAGGCAATGCACGGCAAGGCAAGCAAAGGGTAACGCAAGGAAAGGCACGGTGAGGCTAGGCAAGGCTAATGCATGAAAACGCAAGGCTAGGCGATGCACGACAATGCAAGGAAAGCTTAAAGCTAAGGAAGGCAAGGTCAGGCGAGATAAGGCTAAGGCACGACAACGCAAGGCTAGGAAATTCAAGGAAGGCAAGCCAAGAGTAACGGAAGGTAAGCTAGGCAAGGAAAAGGAAGGAAAGGCCAGGGTAACGGAAGGAACGGCACGGCAAGGGGAAACAAGTCTAAGGCACGACACCGAACGCTAGGCAATGAACGGCAAGGCAAGGAAAGGGTAACGCATGGGAAAGCATGTTCAGGCGAGGCAAGGCTAAGGCACGACAACGCAAGGCTAGGCAATGCACGGAAAGCAAGCAAAGAGTAACGGAAAGCAAGGAAGGCAAGGGAAAGCAAGGGAAGGCAAGGGTAACGGAAGGAACGGCACGGCAAGGGGAAACAAGGCTAAGGCACGGCAACGTAGGCTAGTCAATGCACGGCAAGGCAAGGAAAGGGTACCGCATGGGAAAGCACGTTCAGGCGAGGCAAGGCTAAGGCACGACAACGCAAGGCTAGGCAATTCACGGAAGGCAAGCAAAGAGTAACGGAAGGTAAGGAAGGCAAGGGAAAGAAAAGAAAGGCAAGTGTAACGGAAGGAACGGCACGGCAAGGGGAAACAAGGCTAAGGCACGACAACGCACGGCTAGGCAATGCACGGGAAGGCAAGCAAAGGGTAACGCAAGGAAAGGCACGGTGAGGCTAGGCAAGGCTAGTGCATGAAAACGCAAGGCTAGGCGATGCACGACAATGCAAGGAAAGCTTAAAGCAAAGGAAGGCAAGGTCAGGCGAGATAAGGCTAAGGCACGACAACGCAAGGCTAGGAAATTCAGGGAAGGCAAGCAGAGAGTAACGGAAGGTAAGCTAGGCAAGGAAAAGGAAGGAAAGGCCAGGGTAACGGAAGGAACGGCACGGCAAGGGGAAACAAGTCTAAGGCACGACACCGAACGCTAGGCAATGAACGGCAAGGCAAGGAAAGGGTAACGCATTTGAAAGCACGGTCAGGCGAGGCAAAGCTAAGGCACGACAACGCAAGGCTAGGCAATGCACGGAAGGCAAGCAAAGAGTAACGGAAGGTAAGGAAGGCAAGGGAAAGCAGGGAAAGGCAAGTGTAACGGAAGGAACGGCACGGCAAGGGGAAACAAGGCTAAGGCACGACAACGCACGGCTAGGCAATGCACGGCAAGGCAAGGAAAGGGTAACGCATGGGAAAGCACGGTCAGGCGAGGCAAGGATAAGGCACGACAATGCAAGGCTAGGCAATGCACGGCAAGGCAAGGAAAGAGTAACGGAATGAAAGGAAGGCAAGGCAAAGCCAGGCAAGGCAAGTGTAACAAAAGGCACGCCACGGCAAGGGGACACAAGGCTAAGGCACGACAACGCACGGCTAGGCAATGCACGGCAAGGCAAGGAAAGGGTAACGCAAGGCAAGGCACGGTGAGGCTAGGCAAGGCTAATGCACGACAACGCAAGGCTAGGCAATGCACGACAAGGCAAGGAAAGCTTAAAGCAAAGGAAGGCACGGTCAGGCGAGATAAGGCTAAGGCACGACAACGCAAGGCTAGGCAATGAACGGAAGAGAAGCAAAGAGTAACGGAAGGTAAGGAAGGCAAGGGAAAGCAGGGAAAGGCAAGTGTAACGGAAGGAACGGCACGGCAAGGGGAAACAAGGCTAAGGCACGACAACGCACGGCTAGGCAATGCACGGCAAGGCAAGGAAAGGGTAACGCATGGGAAAGCACGTTCAGGCGAGGCAAGGCTAAGGCACGACAACGCAAGGCTAGGCAATGCACGGAAGGCAAGCAAAGAGTAACGGAAGGTAAGGAAGGCAAGGGAAAGCAAAGAAAAGCAAGTGTAACGGAAGGAACGGCACGGCAAGAGGAAAGAAGGCTAAGGCACGACAACGCACGGCTAGGCAATGCAGGGCAAGGCAAGCAAAGGGTAACGCAAGGCAAGGCACGGTGAGGCTAGGCAAGGCTAATGCACGAAAACGCAAGGCTAGGCAATGCACGACAATGCAAGGAAAGCTTAAAGCAAAGGAAGGCAAGGTCAGGCCAGATAAGGCAAAGGCACGACAACGCAAGGCTAGGCAATTCAGGGAAGCCAAGCAAAGAGTAACGGAAGGTAAGCAAGGCAAGGAAAAGCAAGGAAAGGCAAGGGTAACGGAAGGAACGGCACGGCAAGGGGAAAGAAGGCTAAGGCACGGCAACGTAGGCTAGGCAATGCACGGCAAGGCAAGCAAAGGGTAACGCAAGGAAAGGCACGGTGAGGCTAGGCAAGGCTAATGCATGAAAACGCAAGGCTAGGCGATGCACGACAATGCAAGGAAAGCTTAAAGCTAAGGAAGGCAAGGTCAGGCGAGATAAGGCTAAGGCACGACAACGCAAGGCCAGGAAATTCAGGGAAGGCAAGCCAAGAGTAACGGAAGGTAAGCTAGGCAAGGAAAAGGAAGGAAAGGCCAGGGTAACGGAAGGAACGGCACGGCAAGGGGAAACAAGTCTAAGGCACGACACCGAACGCTAGGCAATGAACGGCAAGGCAAGGAAAGGGTAACGCATGGGAAAGCATGTTCAGGCGAGGCAAGGCTAAGGCACGACAACGCAAGGCTAGGCAATGCACGGAAAGCAAGCAAAGAGTAACGGAAAGCAAGGAAGGCAAGGGAAAGCAAGGGAAGGCAAGGGTAACGGAAGGAACGGCACGGCAAGGGGAAACAAGGCTAAGGCACGGCAACGTAGGCTAGTCAATGCACGGCAAGGCAAGGAAAGGGTACCGCATGGGAAAGCACGTTCAGGCGAGGCAAGGCTAAGGCACGACAACGCAAGGCTAGGCAATTCACGGAAGGCAAGCAAAGAGTAACGGAAGGTAAGGAAGGCAAGGGAAAGCAAAGAAAGGCAAGTGTAACGGAAGGAACGGCACGGCAAGGGGAAACAAGGCTAAGGCACGACAACGCACGGCTAGGCAATGCACGGGAAGGCAAGCAAAGGGTAACGCAAGGAAAGGCACGGTGAGGCTAGGCAAGGCTAGTGCATGAAAACGCAAGGCTAGGCGATGCACGACAATGCAAGGAAAGCTTAAAGCAAAGGAAGGCAAGGTCAGGCGAGATAAGGCTAAGGCACGACAACGCAAGGCTAGGAAATTCAGGGAAGGCAAGCAAAGAGTAACGGAAGGTAAGCTAGGCAAGGAAAAGGAAGGAAAGGCCAGGGTAACGGAAGGAACGGCACGGCAAGGGGAAACAAGTCTAAGGCACGACACCGAACGCTAGGCAATGAACGGCAAGGCAAGGAAAGGGTAACGCATGGGAAAGCACGGTCAGGCGAGGCAAGGATAAGGCACGACAATGCAAGGCTAGGCAATGCACGGCAAGGCAAGGAAAGAGTAACGGAAGGAAAGGAAGGCAAGGCAAAGCCAGGCAAGGCAAGTGTAACAAAAGGCACGCCACGGCAAGGGGACACAAGGCTAAGGCACGACAACGCACGGCTAGGCAATGCACGGCAAGGCAAGGAAAGGGTAACGCAAGGCAACCCACGGTGAGGCTAGGCAAGGCTAATGCACGACAACACAAGGCTAGGCAATGCACGACAATGCAAGGAAAGCTTAAAGCAAAGGAAGGCACGGTCAGGCGAGATAAGGCTAAGACACGACAACACAAGGCTAGGCAATGAACGGAAGGGAAGCAAAGAGTAAAGGAAGGTAATCAAGGCAAGGAAAAGCAAGGAAAGGCAAGCGTAACGGAAGGAACTGCACGGCAAGGGGAAACAAGGCTAAGGCACGGCAACGCAGGCTGGGCAATGCACGGCAAGGCAAGGAAAGGGTAACGCATGGGAAAGCACGTTCAGGCGAGGCAAGGCTAAGGCACGACAACGCAAGGCTAGGCAATGCACGGAAGGCAAGCAAAGAGTAACGGAAGGTAAGGAAGGCAAGGGAAAGCAAAGAAAAGCAAGTGTAACGGAAGGAACGGCACGGCAAGAGGAAAGAAGGCTAAGGCACGACAACGCAAGGCTTGGCAATGCACGGAAAGTAAGCAAAGAGTAACGGAACGCAAGGAAGGCAAGGGAAAGCAAGGGAAGGCAAGGGTAACGGAAGGAACGGCACGGCAAGGGGAAACAAGGCTAAGGCACGGCAACGTAGGCTAGGCAATGCACGGCAAGGCAAGCAAAGGGTAACGCAAGGAAAGGCACGGTGAGGCTAGGCAAGGCTAATGCATGAAAACGCAAGGCTAGGCGATGCACGACAATGCAAGGAAAGCTTAAAGCTAAGGAAGGCAAGGTCAGGCGAGATAAGGCTAAGGCACGACAACGCAAGGCTAGGAAATTCAGGGAAGGCAAGCAAAGAGTAACGGAAGGTAAGCTAGGCAAGGAAAAGGAAGGAAAGGCCAGGGTAACGGAAGGAACGGCACGGCAAGGGGAAACAAGTCTAAGGCACGACACCGAACGCTAGGCAATGAACGGCAAGGCAAGGAAAGTGTAACGCATGGGAAAGCATGTTCAGGCGAGGCAAGGCTAAGGCACGAAAACGCAAGGCTAGGCAATGCACGGAAAGCAAGCAAAGAGTAACGGAAAGCAAGGAAGGCAAGGGAAAGCAAGGGAAGGCAAGGGTAACGGAAGGAACGGCACGGCAAGGGGAAACAAGGCTAAGGCACGGCAACGTAGGCTAGTCAATGCACGGCAAGGCAAGGAAAGGGTACCGCATGGGAAAGCACGTTCAGGCGAGGCAAGGCTAAGGCACGACAACGCAAGGCTAGGCAATTCACGGAAGGCAAGCAAAGAGTAACGGAAGGTAAGGAAGGCAAGGGAAAGCAAAGAAAGGCAAGTGTAACGGAAGGAACGGCACGGCAAGGGGAAACAAGGCTAAGGCACGACAACGCACGGCTAGGCAATGCACGGGAAGGCAAGCAAAGGGTAACGCAAGGAAAGGCACGGTGAGGCTAGGCAAGGCTAGTGCATGAAAACGCAAGGCTAGGCGATGCACGACAATGCAAGGAAAGCTTAAAGCAAAGGAAGGCAAGGTCAGGCGAGATAAGGCTAAGGCACGACAACGCAAGGCTAGGAAATTCAGGGAAGGCAAGCAAAGAGTAACGGAAGGTAAGCTAGGCAAGGAAAAGGAAGGAAAGGCCAGGGTAACGGAAGGAACGGCACGGCAAGGGGAAACAAGTCTAAGGCACGACACCGAACGCTAGGCAATGAACGGCAAGGCAAGGAAAGGGTAACGCATTTGAAAGCACGGTCAGGCGAGGCAACGCTAAGGCACGACAACGCAAGGCTAGGCAATGCACGGAAGGCAAGCAAAGAGTAACGGAAGGTAAGGAAGGCAAGGGAAAGCAGGGAAAGGCAAGTGTAACGGAAGGAACGGCACGGCAAGGGGAAACAAGGCTAAGGCACGACAACGCACGGCCAGGCAATGCACGGCAAGGCAAGGAAAGGGTAACGCATGGGAAAGCACGGTCAGGCGAGGCAAGGATAAGGCACGACAATGCAAGGCTAGGCATTGCACGGCAAGGCAAGGAAAGAGTAACGGAAGGAAAGGAAGGCAAGGCAAAGCCAGGCAAGGCAAGTGTAACAAAAGGCACGCGACGGCAAGGGGACACAAGGCTAAGGCACGACAACGCACGGCTAGGCAATGCACGGCAAGGCAAGGAAAGGGTAACGCAAGGCAAGGCACGGTGAGGCTAGGCAAGGCTAATGCACGACAACGCAAGGCTAGGCAATGCACGACAATGCAAGGAAAGCTTAAAGCAAAGGAAGGCACGGTCAGGCGAGATAAGGCTAAGGCACGACAACGCAAGGCTAGGCAATGAACGGAAGGGAAGCAATGAGTAAAGGAAGGTAATCAAGGCAAGGAAAAGCAAGGAAAGGCAAGCGTAACGGAAGGAACTGCACGGCAAGGGGAAACAAGGCTAAGGCACGGCAACGCAGGCTGGGCAATGCACGGCAAGGCAAGGAAAGGGTAACGCATGGGAAAGCACGTTCAGGCGAGGCAAGGCTAAGGCACGACAACGCAAGGCTAGGCAATGCACGGAAGGCAAGCAAAGAGTAACGGAAGGTAAGGAAGGCAAGGGAAAGCAAAGAAAAGCAAGTGTAACGGAAGGAACGGCACGGCAAGAGGAAAGAAGGCTAAGGCACGACAACGCACGGCTAGGCAATGCAGGGCAAGGCAAGCAAAGGGTAACGCAAGGCAAGGCACGGTGAGGCTAGGCAAGGCTAATGCACGAAAACGCAAGGCTAGGCAATGCACGACAATGCAAGGAAAGCTTAAAGCAAAGGAAGGCAAGGTCAGGCCAGATAAGGCAAAGGCACGACAACGCAAGGCTAGGCAATTCAGGGAAGGCAAGCAAAGAGTAACGGAAGGTAAGCAAGGCAAGGAAAAGCAAGGAAAGGCAAGGGTAACGGAAGGAACGGCACGGTAAGGGGAAAGAAGGCTAAGGCACGGCAACGCAGGCTAGGCAATGCACGGCAAGGCAAGGAAAGGGTAACGCATGGGAAAGCACGGTCAGGCGAGGCAAGGCTAAGGCATGACAACGCAAGGCTTGGCAATGCACGGAAAGTAAGCAAAGAGTAACGGAACGCAAGGAAGGCAAGGGAAAGCAAGGGAAGGCAAGGGTAACGGAAGGAACGGCACGGCAAGGGGAAACAAGGCTAAGGCACGGCAACGTAGGCTAGTCAATGCACGGCAAGGCAAGCAAAGGGTAACGCAAGGAAAGGCACGGTGAGGCTAGGCAAGGCTAATGCATGAAAACGCAAGGCTAGGCGATGCACGACAATGCAAGGAAAGCTTAAAGCTAAGGAAGGCAAGGTCAGGCGAGATAAGGCTAAGGCACGACAACGCAAGGCTAGGAAATTCAGGGAAGGCAAGCAAAGAGTAACGGAAGGTAAGCTAGGCAAGGAAAAGGAAGGAAAGGCCAGGGTAACGGAAGGAACGGCACGGCAAGGGGAAACAAGTCTAAGGCACGACACCGAACGCTAGGCAATGAACGGCAAGGCAAGGAAAGGGTAACGCATGGGAAAGCATGTTCAGGCGAGGCAAGGCTAAGGCACGAAAACGCAAGGCTAGGCAATGCACGGAAAGCAAGCAAAGAGTAACGGAAAGCAAGGAAGGCAAGGGAAAGCAAGGGAAGGCAAGGGTAACGGAAGGAACGGCACGGCAAGGGGAAACAAGGCTAAGGCACGGCAACGTAGGCTAGTCAATGCACGGCAAGGCAAGGAAAGGGTACCGCATGGGAAAGCACGTTCAGGCGAGGCAAGGCTAAGGCACGACAACGCAAGGCTAGGCAATTCACGGAAGGCAAGCAAAGAGTAACGGAAGGTAAGGAAGGCAAGGGAAAGCAAAGAAAGGCAAGTGTAACGGAAGGAACGGCACGGCAAGGGGAAACAAGGCTAAGGCACGACAACGCACGGCTAGGCAATGCACGGGAAGGCAAGCAAAGGGTAACGCAAGGAAAGGCACGGTGAGGCTAGGCAAGGCTAGTGCATGAAAACGCAAGGCTAGGCGATGCACGACAATGCAAGGAAAGCTTAAAGCAAAGGAAGGCAAGGTCAGGCGAGATAAGGCTAAGGCACGACAACGCAAGGCTAGGAAATTCAGGGAAGGCAAGCAAAGAGTAACGGAAGGTAAGCTAGGCAAGGAAAAGGAAGGAAAGGCCAGGGTAACGGAAGGAACGGCACGGCAAGGGGAAACAAGTCTAAGGCACGACACCGAACGCTAGGCAATGAACGGCAAGGCAAGGAAAGGGTAACACATTTGAAAGCACGGTCAGGCGAGGCAACGCTAAGGCACGACAACGCAAGGCTAGGCAATGCACGGAAGGCAAGCAAAGAGTAACGGAAGGTAAGGAAGGCAAGGGAAAGCAAAGAAAGGCAAGTGTAACGGAAGGAACTGCACGGCAAGGGGAAACAAGGCTAAGGCATGGCAACGCAGGCTGGGCAATGCACGGCAAGGCAAGGAAAGGGTAACGCATGGGAAAGCACGTTCAGGCGAGGCAAGGCTAAGGCACGACAACGCAAGGCTAGGCAATGCACGGAAGGCAAGCAAAGAGTAACGGAAGGTAAGGAAGGCAAGGGAAAGCAAAGAAAGGCAAGTGTAACGGAAGGAACTGCACGGCAAGGGGAAACAAGGCTAAGGCACGACAACGCACGGCTAGGCAATGCACGGCAAAGCAAGGAAAGGGTAACTCATGGGAAAGCACGGTGAGGCTAGGCAAGGCTAATGCACGACAACGCAATGCTAGGCAATGCACGACAATGCAAGGAAACCTTAAAGCAAAGGAAGGCACGGTCAGGCGAGATAAGGCTAAGGCACTACAACGCAAGGCTAGGCAATGCAGGGAAGGGAAGCAAAGAATAACGGAAGGTAAGCAAGGCAAGGAAAAGCAAGGAAAGGCAAGGGTAACGGAAGGAACTGCACGGCAAGGTGAAACAAGGCTAAGGCACGGCAACGCAGGCTGGGCAATGCACGGCAAGGCAAGGAAAGGGTAACGCAAGGGATGGCACGGTCAGGTGAGGCAAGGATAAGGCACGAAAATCCAAGGCTAGGCAATGCACGGCAAGGCAAGGAAAGAGTAACGGAAGGAAAGGAAGGCAAGGCAAAGCCAGGCAAGGCAAGTGTAACAAAAGGCACGCCACCGCAAGGGGAAACAAGGCTAAGGCACGACAACGCACGGCTAGGCAATGCACGGCAAGGCAAGGAAAGGGTAACGCAAGGCAAGGCACGGTGAGGCTAGGCAAGGCTAATGCACGACAACGCAAGGCTAGGCAATGCACGACAATGCAAGGAAAGCTTAAAGCAAAGGAAGGCACGGTCAGGCGAGATAAGGCTAAGGCACGACAACGCAAGGCTAGGCAATGAACGGAAGGGAAGCAAAGAGTAAAGGAAGGTAAGCAAGGCAAGGAAAAGCAAGGAAAGGCAAGGGTAACGGAAGGAACTGCACGGCAAGGGGAAACAAGGCTAAGGCACGGCAAAGCAGGCTGGGCAATGCACGGCAAGGCAAGGAAAGGGTACCGCATGGGAAAGCACGTTCAGGCGAGGAAAGGCTAAGGCACGACAATGCAAGGCTAGGCAATTCACGGAAGGCAAGCAAAGAGTAACGGAACGCAAGGAAGGCAAGGGAAAGCAAGGGAAGGCAAGGGTAACGGAAGGAACAGCACGGCAAGGGGAAACAAGGCTAAGGCACGGCAAAGCAGGCTGGGCAATGCACGGCAAGGCAAGGAAAGGGTACCGCATGGGAAAGCACGTTCAGGCGAGGCAAGGCTAAGGCACGACAACGCAAGGCTAGGCAATGCACGGAAGGCAAGCAAAGAGTAACGGAACATAAGCAAGGCAAGGAAAAGCAAGGAAAGGCAAGCGTAACGGAAGGAACTGCACGGCAAGGGGAAACAAGGCTAAGGCACGGCAACGCAGGCTGGGCAATGCACGGCAAGGCAAGGAAAGGGTAACGCATGGGAAAGCACGTTCAGGCGAGGCAAGGCTAAGGCACGACAACGCAAGGCTAGGCAATGCACGGAAGGCAAGCAAAGAGTAACGGAAGGTAAGGAAGGCAAGGGAAAACAAAGAAAAGCAAGTGTAACGGAAGGAACGGCACGGCAAGAGGAAAGAAGGCTAAGGCACGACAACGCACGGCTAGGCAATGCAGGGCAAGGCAAGCAAAGGGTAACGCAAGGCAAGGCACGGTGAGGCTAGGCAAGGCTAATGCACGAAAACGCAAGGCTAGGCAATGCACGACAATGCAAGGAAAGCTTAAAGCAAAGGAAGGCAAGGTCAGGCCAGATAAGGCAAAGGCACGACAACGCAAGGCTAGGCAATTCAGGGAAGGCAAGCAAAGAGTAACGGAAGGTAAGCAAGGCAAGGAAAAGCAAGGAAAGGCAAGGGTAACGGAAGGAACGGCACGGCAAGGGGAAAGAAGGCTAAGGCACGGCAACGCAGGCTAGGCAATGCACGGCAAGGCAAGGAAAGGGTAACGCATGGGAAAGCACGGTCAGGCGAGGCAAGGCTAAGGCATGACAACGCAAGGCTTGGCAATGCACGGAAAGTAAGCAAAGAGTAACGGAACGCAAGGAAGGCAAGGGAAAGCAAGGGAAGGCAAGGGTAACGGAAGGAACGGCACGGCAAGGGGAAACAAGGCTAAGGCACGGCAACGTAGGCTAGGCAATGCACGGCAAGGCAAGCAAAGTGTAACGCAAGGAAAGGCACGGTGAGGCTAGGCAAGGCTAATGCATGAAAACGCAAGGCTAGGCGATGCACGACAATGCAAGGAAAGCTTAAAGCTAAGGAAGGCAAGGTCAGGCGAGATAAGGCTAAGGCACGACAACGCAAGGCTAGGAAATTCAGGGAAGGCAAGCCAAGAGTAACGGAAGGTAAGCTAGGCAAGGAAAAGGAAGGAAAGGCCAGGGTACCGGAAGGAACGGCACGGCAAGGGGAAACAAGTCTAATGCACGACACCGAACGCTAGGCAATGAACGGCAAGGCAAGGAAAGTGTAACGCATGGGAAAGCATGTTCAGGCGAGGCAAGGCTAAGGCACGACAACGCAAGGCTAGGCAATGCACGGAAAGCAAGCAAAGAGTAACGGAAAGCAAGGAAGGCAAGGGAAAGCAAGGGAAGGCAAGGGTAACGGAAGGAACGGCACGGCAAGGGGAAACAAGGCTAAGGCACGGCAACGTAGGCTAGTCAATGCACGGCAAGGCAAGGAAAGGGTACCGCATGGGAAAGCACGTTCAGGCGAGGCAAGGCTAAGGCACGACAACGCAAGGCTAGGCAATTCACGGAAGGCAAGCAAAGAGTAACGGAAGGTAAGGAAGGCAAGGGAAAGCAAAGAAAGGCAAGTGTAACGGAAGGAACGGCACGGCAAGGGGAAACAAGGCTAAGGCACGACAACGCACGGCTAGGCAATGAACGGCAAGGCAAGGAAAGGGTAACGCATGGGAAAGCACGGTCAGGCGAGGCAAGGATAAGGCACGACAATGCAAGGCTAGGCAATGCACGGCAAGGCAAGGAAAGAGTAACGGAAGGAAAGGAAGGCAAGGCAAAGCCAGGCAAGGCAAGTGTAACAAAAGGCACGCCACGGCAAGGGGACACAAGGCTAAGGCACGACAACGCACGGCTAGGCAATGCACGGCAAGGGAAGGAAACGGTAACGCAAGGCAAGGCACGGTGAGGCTAGGCAAGGCTAATGCACGACAACGCAAGGCTAGGCAATGCACGACAATGCAAGGAAAGCTTAAAGCCAAGGAAGGCACGGTCAGGCGAGATAAGGCTAAGGCACGACAACGCAAGGCTAGGCAATGCAGGGAAGGGAAGCAAAGAGTAACGGAATTTAAGCAAGGCAAGGAAAAGCAAGGAAAGGCAAGGGTAACGGAAGGAACTGCACGGCAAGGGGAAACAAGGCTAAGGCACGTCAACGCAGGCTGGGCAATGCACGGCAAGGCAAGGAAAGGGTAACGCATGGGAAAGCACGTTCAGGCGAGGCAAGGCTAAGGCACGACAACGCAAGGCTAGGCAATGCACGGAAGGCAAGCAAAGAGTAACGGAAGGTAAGGAAGGCAAGGGAAAGCAAAGAAAGGCAAGTGTAACGGAAGGAACTGCAGGGCAAGGGGAAACAAGGCTAAGGCACGACAACGCACGGCTAGGCAATGCACGGCAAGACAAGGAAAGGGTAACTCATGGGAAAGCACGGTGAGGCTAGGCAAGGCTAATGCACGACAACGCAATGCTAGGCAATGCACGACAATGCAAGGAAACCTTAAAGCAAAGGAAGTCACGGTCAGGCGAGATAAGGCTAAGGCACGACAACGCAAGGCTAGGTAATGCACGGAAGGCAAGCAAAGAGTAACGGAAGGTAAGGAAGTCAAGGGAAAGCAAAGAAAGGCAAGTGTAACGGAAGGAACTGCAAGGCAAGGGGAAACAAGGCTAAGGCCGACAACGCACGGCTAGGCAATGCACGGCAAGGCAAGGAAAGGGTAACGCAAGGGATGGCACGGTCAGGTGAGGCAAGGATAAGGCACGAAAATCAAAGGCTAGGCAATGCACGGCAAGGCAAGGAAAGAGTAACGGAAGGAAAGGAAGGCAAGGCAAAGCCAGGCAAGGCAAGTGTAACAAAAGGCACGCCACGGCAAGGGGAAACAAGGCTAAGGCACGACAACGCACGGCTAGGCAATGCACGGCAAGGCAAGGAAAGGGTAACGCAAGGCAAGGCACGGTGAGGCTAGGCAAGGCTAATGCACGACAACGCAAGGCTAGGCAATGCACGACAATGCAAGGAAAGCTTAAAGCAAAGGAAGGCACGGTCAGGCGAGATAAGGCTAAGGCACGACAACGCAAGGCTAGGCAATGAACGGAAGGGAAGCAAAGAGTAAAGGAAGGTAAGCAAGGCAAGGAAAAGCAAGGAAAGGCAAGGGTAACGGAAGGAACAGCACGGCAAGGGGAAACAAGGCTAAGGCACGGCAAAGCAGGCTGGGCAATGCACGGCAAGGCAAGGAAAGGGTACCGCATGGGAAAGCACGTTCAGGCGAGGCAAGGCTAAGGCACGACAATGCAGGGCTAGGCAATTCACGGAAGGCAAACAAAGAGTAACGGAAGGAATGGAAGGCAAGGGAAAGCAAAGAAAGGCAAGTGTAACGGAAGGAACGGCAGGGCAAGGGGAAACAAGGCTAAGGCACGACAACGCACGGCTAGGCAATGCACGGCAAGGCAAGCAAAGGGTAACGCAAAGAAATGCACGGTGAGGCTAGGCAAGGCTAATGCATGAAAACGCAAGGCTAGGCGATGCACGGCAATGCAAGGAAAGCTTAAAGCAAAGGAAGGCAAGGTCAGGCGAGATAAGGCTAAGGCACGACAACGCAAGGCTAGGAAATTCAGGGAAGGGAAGCAAAGAGTAACGGAATGTAAGCTAGGCAAGGAAAAGGAAGGAAAGGCCAGGGTAACGGAAGGAACGGCACGGCAAGGGGAAACAAGTCTAAGGCACGACACCGAACGCTAGGCATTGAACGGCAAGGCAAGGAAAGGGTAACGCATGTGAAAGCACGGTCAGGCGAGGCAACGCTAAGGCACGACAACGCAAGGCTAGGCAATGCACGGAAGGCAAGCAAAGAGTAACGGAAGGTAAGGACGGTAAGGGAAAGCAGGGAAAGGCAAGTGTAATGGAAGGAACGGCACGGCAAGGGGAAACAAGGCTAAGGCACGACAACGCACGGCTAGGCAATGCACGGCAAGGCAAGGAAAGGGTAACGCATGGGAAAGCACGGTCAGGCGAGGCAAGGATAAGGCACGACAATGCAAGGCTAGGCAATGCACGGCAAGGCAAGGAAAGAGTAACGCAAGGCAAGGCACGGTGAGGCTAGGCAAGGCTAATGCACGACAACGCAAGGCTAGGCAATGCACGACAATGCAAGGAAAGCTTAAAGCAAAGGAAGGCACGGTCAGGCGAGATAAGGCTAAGGCACGACAACGCAAGGCTAGGCAATGCAGGGAAGGGAAGCAAAGAGTAACGGAAGGTAAGCAAGGCAAGGAAAAGCAAGGAAAGTCAAGGGTAACGGAAGGAACTGCACGGCAAGGGGAAACAAGGCTAAGGCACGGCAACGCAGGCTGGGCAATGCACGGCAAGGCAAGGAAAGGGTAACGCATGGGAAAGCACGTTCAGGCGAGGCAAGGCTAAGGCACGACAACGCAAGGCTAGGCAATGCACGGAAGGCAAGCAAAGAGTAACGGAATGTAAGGAAGGCAAGGGGAAGCAAAGAAAAGCAAGTGTAACGGAAGGAACGGCACGGCAAGGGGAAACAAGGCTAAGGCACGACAACGCACGGCTAGGCAATGCACGGCAAGGCAAGCAAAGGGTAACGCAAGGCAAGGCACGGTGAGGCTAGGCAAGGCTAATGCACGAAAACGCAAGGCTAGGCAATGCACGACAATGCAAGGAAAGCTTAAAGCAAAGGAAGGCAGGGTCAGGCGAGATAAGGCTAAGGCACGACAACGCAAGGCTAGGCAATGCAGGGAAGGGAAGCAAAGGGTAACGGAAGGTAAGCAAGGCAAGGAAAAGCAAGGAAAGGCAAGGGTAACGGAAGGAACTGCACGGCAAGGGGAAACAAGGCTAAGGCACGGCAACGCAGGCTGGGCAATGCACGGCAAGGCAAGGAAAGGGTAACGCATGGGAAAGCACGTTCAGGCGAGGCAAGGCTAAGGCACGACAACGCAAGACTATGGCAATGCACGGAAGGCAAGCAAAGAGTAACGGAAGGTAAGGAAGGCAAGGGAAAGCAAAGAAAGGCAAGTGTAACGGAAGGAACTGCACGGCAAGGGGAAACAAGGCTAAGGCACGACAACGCCCGCTAGGCAATGCACGGCAAGGCAAGGAAAGGGTAACGCATGGGAAAGCACGGTCAGGCGAGGCAAGCCTAAGGCATGACAACGCAAGGCTAGGCAATGCACGGAAAGCAAGCAAAGAGTAACGGAACGCAAGGAAGGCAAGGGAAAGCAAGGGAAGGCAAGGGTAACGGAAGGAACGGCACGGCAAGGGGAAACAAGGCTAAGGCACGACAACGCAAGGCTAGGCAATGCACGGAAGGCAAGCAAAGGAAGGCAAGGTCAGGCGAGATAAGGCTAAGGCACGACAACGCAAGGCTAGGCAATTCAGGGAAGGCAAGCAAAGAGTAACGGAAGGTAAGCAAGGCAAGTAAAAGCAAGGATAGTCAAGGGTAACGGAAGGAACGGCACGGCAAGGGGAAACAAGTCTAAGGCACGACACCGAACGCTAGGCAATGAACGGCAAGGCAAGGAAAGGGAAACGCATGGGAAAGCACGGTCAGGCGAGGCAATGCTAAGGCACGACAACGCAAGGCTAGGCAATGCACGGAAGGCAAGCAAAGATTAACGGAAGGTAAGGAAGGCAAGGGAAAGCAAGGGAAGGCAAGGGTAACGGAAGGAACGGCACGGCAAGGGGTAACAAGGCTAAGGCACGACAACACACGGCTAGGAAATGCACGGCAAGGCAAGGAAAGGGTAACGCAAGGCAAGGCACTGTGAGGCTAGGCAAGGTTAATCCACGACAACGCAAGGCTAGGCAATGCACGACAATGCAAGGAAAGCTTAAAGCAAAGGAAGGCACGGTCAGGCGAGATAAGGCTAAGGCACGACAACGCAAGGCTAGGCAATGCACGGAAGGCAAGCAAAGAGTAACGGAAGGTAAGGAAGGCAAGTGAAAGCAAAAAAAGCAAATGGTAACGGAAGGAACGGCACGGCAAGGGGAAACAAGGCTAAGGCACGACAACGCACGCTAGGCAATGCACGGCAAGGAAAGGAAAGGGTAACGCATGGGAAAGCACGGTCAGGCGAGGCAAGGCTAAGGCACGACAACCCAAGGCTAGGCAATGCACGGAAGGCAAGTAAAGAGAAACGGAAGGTAAGGAAGGAAATTGAAAGCAAAGAAAGGCAAGTGTAACGGAAGGAACGGCACGGCAAGTGGAAACAAGGCTAAGGCACGACAAGGCACGGCTAGGCAATGCACGGCAAGGCAAGCAAAGGGTAACGCAAGGAAAGGCACGGTGAGGCTAGGCAAGGCTAATGCACGAAAACGCAAGGCTAGGCGATGCACGACAATGCAAGGAAAGCTGAAAGCAAAGGAAGGCAAGGTCAGGCGAGATAAGGCTAAGGCACGACAACGCAAGGCTAGGAAATTCAGGGAAGGCAAGCAAAGAGTAACGGAATGTAAGGAAGGCAAGGGAAAGCAAGGAAAGGCAAGTGTAACGGAAGGAACGGCACGGCAAGGCGAAACAAGGCTAAGGCCACGACAACGCACGGCTAGGAAATGCACGGCAAGGCAAGGAAAGGGTAACGCATGGGAAAGCACGGTCAGGCGAGGCAAGGCTAAGGCATGACAAGGCAAGGCTAGGCAATGCACGGAAAGCAAGCAAAGAGTAACGGAACGCAAGGAAGGCAAGGGAAAGCAAGGAAAGGCAAGTGTAAGGGAAGGAACGGCACGGCAAGGGGAATCAAGGCCAAGGCACGACGACGCACGGCTAGGCAATGCACGGCAAGGCAAGGAAAGCTTAAAGCAAAGGAAGGCAAGGTCAGGCGAGATAAGGCCAAGGCACGACAACGCAAGGCTAGGCAATTCAGGGAAGGCAAGCAAAGAGTAACGGAAGGTAAGCAAGGCAAGGAAAAGCAAGGAAAGGCAAGGGTAACGGAAGGAACGGCACGGCAAGGGGTAACAAGGCTAAGGCACGGCAACGCAGGGCTAGGCAATGCACGGCAAGGCAAGGAAAGGGTAACGCAGGGGAAGGCACGGTCAGGTGAGGCAAGGCTAAGGCACGACAACGCAAGTCTAGGCAATGCACGGAAGGCAAGCAAAGAGTAACGGAAGGTAAGGAAGGCAAGGGAAAGCAAGGAAAGGCAAGTGTAACGGAAGGAACGGCACGGCAAGGGGAAACAAGGCTAAGGCATGACAACGCACGCTAGGCAATGCACGGCAAGGCAAGGAAAGGGTAACGCAGGGGAAGGCACGGTCAGGTGAGGCTAGGATAAGGCACGACAATGCAAGGCTAGGCAATGCACGGCAAGGCAAGGAAAGAGTAACGGAGGGAAAGGAAGGCAAGGCAAAGCCAGGAAAGGCAAGTGTAACAAAAGGCACGGCACGGCAAGGGTAAACAAGGCTAAGGCACGACAACACACGGCTAGGCAATGCACGGCAAGGGAAGGAAAGGGTAACGCAAGGCAAGGCACGGTGAGGCTAGGCAAGGCTAATGCACGACAACGCAAGGCTAGGCAATGCACGACAATGCAAGGAAAGCTTAAAGCAAAGGAAGGCACGGTCAGGCGAGATAAGGCTAAGGCACGACAACGCAAGGCTAGGCAATGCAGGGAAGGGAAGCAAAGAGTAACGGAAGGTAAGCAAGGCAAGGAAAAGCAAGGAAAGGCAAGGGTAACGGAAGGAACTGCACGGCAAGGGGAAACAAGGCTAAGGCACGGCAACGCAGGCTGGGCAATGCACGGCAAGGCAAGGAAAGGGTAACGCATGGGAAAGCACGTTCAGGCGAGGCAAGGCTAAGGCACGACAACGCAAGACTAGGCAATGCACGGAAGGCAAGCAAAGAGTAACGGAAGGTAAGGAAGGCAAGGGAAAGAAAAGAAAGGCAAGTGTAACGGAAGGAACTGCACGGCAAGGGGAAACAAGGCTAAGGCACGACAACGCACGCTAGGCAATGCACGGCAAGGCAAGGAAAGGGTAACGCATGGGAAAGCACGGTCAGGCGAGGCAAGCCTAAGGCATGACAACGCAAGGCTAGGCAATGCACGGAAAGCAAGCAAAGAGTAACGGAACGCAAGGAAGGCAAGGGAAAGCAAGGGAAGGCAACGGTAACGGAAGGAACGGCACGGCAAGGGGTAACAAGGCTAAGGCACGACAACGCAGGGCTAGGCAATGCACGACAAGGCAAGGAAAGGGTAACGCAAGGCAAGGCACGGTGAGGCTAGGCAAGGCTAATGCACGACAACGCAAGGCTAGGCAATGCACGACAATGCAAGTAAAGCTTAAAGCAAAGGAAGGCACGGTCAGGCGAGATAAGGCTAAGGCACGACAACGCAAGGCTAGGCCATGCAGGGAAGGCAAGCAAAGAGTAACGGAATGTAAGGAAGGCAAGGGAAAGCAAGGAAAGGCAAGTGTAACGGACGGAACGGCACGGCAAGGCGAAACAAGGCTAAGGCACGACAACGCACGGCTAGGAAATGCACGGCAAGGCAAGGAAAGGGTAAAGCATGGGAAAGCACGGTCAGGCGAGGCAAGGCTAAGGCATGACAACGCAAGGCTAGGCAATGCACGGAAAGCAAGCAAAGAGTAACGGAACGCAAGGAAGGCAAGGGAAAGCAAGGAAAGGCAAGTGTAACGGAAGGAACGGCACGGCAAGGGGAAACAAGGCTAAGGCACGACAACGCACGCTAGGCAATGCACGGCAAGGCAAGGAAAGGGTAATGCAGGGGAAGGCACGGTCAGGTGAGGCAAGGATAAGGCACGACAATGCAAGGCTAGGCAATGCACGGCAAGGCAAGGAAAGAGTAACGGAAGGAAAGGAAGGCAAGGCAAAGCCAGGAAAGGCAAGTGTAACAAAAGGCACGGCACGGCAAGGGTAAACAAGGCTAAGGCACGACAACACACGGCTAGGCAATGCACGCCAAGGGAAGGAAAGGGTAACGCAAGGCAAGGCACGGTGAGGCTAGGCAAGGCTAATGCACGACAACGCAAGGCTAGGCAATGCACGACAATGCAAGGAAAGCTTAAAGCAAAGGAAGGCACGGTCAGGCGAGATAAGGCTAAGGCACGACAACGCAAGGCTAGGCAATGCACGGAAGGGAAGCAAAGAGTAACGGAAGGTAAGCAAGGCAAGGAAAAGCAAGGAAAGTCAAGGGGAACGGAAGGAACGGCACGGCAAGGGGAAACAAGCCTAAGGCACGGCAACGCAGGCTAGGCAATGCACGGCAAGGCAAGGAAAGGGTAACGCATGGGAAAGCATGGTCAGGCGAGGCAAGGCTAAGGCATGACAACGCAAGGCTAGGCAATGCACGGAAAGCAAGCAAAGAGTAACGGAACGCAAGGAAGGCAAGGGAAAGCAAGGGAAGTTAAGGGTAACGGAAGGAACGGCACGGCAAGGGGAAACAAGGCTAAGGCAGGACAACGCACGGCTAGGCAATGCACGGCAAGGCAAGCAAAGGGTAACGCAAGGCAAGGCACGGTGAGGCTAGGCAAGGCTAATGCACGAAAACGCAAGGCTAGGCAATGCACGGAAGGCAAGCAAAGAGTAACGGAAGGTAAACAACGCAAGGAAAAGCAAGGAAAGGCAAGGGTAACGGAAGGAACGGCACGGCAAGGGGAAACAAGTCTAAGGCACGACACCGAACGCTAGGCAATGAACGGCAAGGCAAGGAAAGGGTAAAGCATGGGAAAGCACGGTCAGGCGAGGCAAGGCTAAGGCACGACAACGCAAGGCTAGGCAATGCACGGAAGGCAAGCAAAGAGTAACGGAAGGGAAGGAAGGCAAGGGAAAGCAAGGAAAGTCAAGTGTAACCAAAGGAACGGCACGGCAAGGGGAAACAAGGCTAAGGCACGACAACGCACGCTAGGCAATGCACGGCAAGGCAAGGAAAGGGTAACGCATGGGAAAGCACGGTCAGGCGAGGCAAGGCTAAGGCATGACAACGCAAGGCTAGGCAATGCACGGAAAGCAAGCAAAGAGTAACGGAAGGCAAGGAAGGCAAGGGAAAGCAAGGGAAGGCAAGGGTAACGGAAGGAACGGCACGGCAAGGGGTAAGAAGGCTAAGGCACGACAACGCAGGGCTAGGCAATGCACGGCAAGGCAAGGAAAGGGTAACGCAGGGGAAGGCACGGTAAGGTGAGGCAAGGATAAGGCACGACAATGCAAGGCTAGGCAATGCACGGCAAGGCAAGGAAAGAGTAACGGAAGGTAAGGAAGGCAAGGGAAAGCAAAGAAAGGCAAGTGTAACGGAAGGAACGGCACGGCAAGGGGAAACAAGGCTAAGGCACGACAACGCACGGCTAGGCAATGCACGGCACGGCAAGCAAAGGGTAACGCAAGGAAAGGCACGGTGAGGCTAGGCAAGGCTAATGCTCGAAAACGCAAGGCTAGGCGATGCACGACAATGCAAGGAAAGCTTAAAGCAAAGGAAGGCAAGGTCAGGCGAGATAAGGCTAAGGCACGACAACGCAAGGCTAGGAAATTCAGGGAAAGGAAGGCAAGGCAAAGCCAGGCAAGGCAAGTGTAACAAAAGGCACGCCACGGCAAGGGGAAACAAGGCTAAGGCACGACAACGCAAGGCTAGGCAATGCAGGGAAGGGAAGCAAAGAGTAACGGAAGGTAAGCAAGGCAAGGAAAAGCAAGGAAAGTCAAGGGGAACGAAAGGAACGGCACGGCAAAGGGAAACAAGGCTAAGGCACGGCAACGTAGGCTAGGCAATGCACGGCAAGGCAAGGAAAGGGTAACGCATGGGAAAGCACGGTCAGGCGAGGCAAGGCTAAGGCATGACAACGCAAGGCTAGGCAATGCACGGAAAGCAAGCAAAGAGTAACGGAACGCAAGGAAGTCAAGGGAAAGCAAGGGAAGGTAAGGGTAACGGAAGGAACGGCACGGCAAGGGGAAACAAGGCTAAGGCACGACAACGCACGGCTAGGCAATGCACGGCAAGGCAAGCAAAGGGTAACGCAAGGCAAGGCACGGTGAGGCTAGGCAAGGCTAATGCACGAAAACGCAAGGCTAGGCAATGCACGACAATGCAAGGAAAGCTTAAAGCAAAGGAAGGCAAGGTCAGGCGAGATAAGGCAAAGGCACGACAACGCAAGGCTAGGCAATTCAGGGAAGGCAAGCGAAGAGTAACGGAAGGTAAGCAAGGCAAGGAAAAGCAAGGAAAGGCAAGGGTAACGGAAGGAACGGCACGGCAAGGGGAAACAAGTCTAAGGCACGACACCGAACGCTAGGCAATGAACGGCAAGGCAAGGAAAGGGTAACGCATGGGAAAGCACGGTCAGGCGAGGCAAGGCTAAGGCACGACAACGCAAGGCTAGGCAATGCACGGAAGGCAAGCAAAGAGTAACGGAAGGTAAGGAAGGCAAGGGAAAGCAAGGAAAGGCAAGTGTAACGGAAGGAACGGCACGGCAAGGGGAAACAAGGTTAAGGCACGACAACGCACGCTAGGCAATGCACGGCAAGGCAAGGAAAGGGTAACGCATGGGAAAGCACGGTCAGGCGAGGCAAGGCTAAGGCATGACAACGCAAGGCTAGGCAATGCACGGAAAGCAAGCAAAGAGTAACGGAAGGCAAGGAAGGCAAGGGAAAGCAAGGGAAGGGAAGGGTAACGGAAGGAACGGCACGGCAAGGGGTAAGAAGGCTAAGGCACGACAACGCAGGGCTAGGCAATGCACGGCAAGGCAAGGAAAGGGTAACGCAGGGGAAGGCACGGTCAGGTGAGGCAAGGATAAGGCACGACAATGCAAGGCTAGGCAATGCACGGCAAGGCAAGGAAAGAGTAACGGAAGGTAAGGAAGGCAAGGGAAAGCAAAGAAAGGCAAGTGTAACGGAAGGACCGGCACGGCAAGGGGAAACAAGGCTAAGGCACGACAACGCACGGCTAGGCAATGCACGGCAAGGCAAGCAAAGGGCAACGAAAGGAAAGGCACGGTGAGGCTAGGCAAGGCTAATGCACGAAAACGCAAGGCTAGGCGATGCACGACAATGCAAGGAAAGCTTAAAGCAAAGGAAGGCAAGGTCAGGCGAGATAAGGTAAGGCACGACAACGCAAGGCTAGGAAATTCAGGGAAGGCAAGCAAAGAGTAACGGAAGGTAAGCTAGGCAAGGAAAAGGAAGGACAGGCTAGGGTAACGGAAGGAACGGCACGGCAAGGGGAAACAAGTCTAAGGCACGACACCGAACGCTAGGCAATGAACGGCAAGGCAAGGAAAGGGTAAAGCATGGGAAAGCACGGTCAGGCGAGGCAAGGCTAAGGCACGACAACGCAAGGCTAGGCAATGCACGGAAGGCAAGCAAAGAGTAACGGAAGGTAAGGAAGGCAAGGGAAAGCAAGGAAAGGCAAGTGTAACCGAAGGAACGGCACGGCAAGGGGAAACAAGTCTAAGGCACGACAACGCACGCTAGGCAATGCACGGCAAGGCAAGGAAAGGGTAACGCATGGGAAAGCACGGTCAGGCGAGGCAAGGCTAAGGCATGACAACGCAAGGCTAGGCAATGCACGGAAAGCAAGCAAAGAGTAACGGAAGGCAAGGAAGGCAAGGGAAAGCAAGGGAAGGCAAGGGTAACGGAAGGAACGGCACGGCAAGGGGTAAGAAGGCTAAGGCACGACAACGCAGGGCTAGGCAATGCACGGCAAGGCAAGGAAAAGGTAACGCAGGGGAAGGCACGGTAAGGTGAGGCAAGGATAAGGCACGACAATGCAAGGCTAGGCAATGCACGGCAAGGCAAGGAAAGAGTAACGGAAGGTAAGGAAGGCAAGGGAAAGCAAAGAAAGGCAAGTGTAACGGAAGGAACGGCACGGCAAGGGGAAACAAGGCTAAGGCACGACAACGCACGGCTAGGCAATGCACGGCAAGGCAAGCAAAGGGTAACGCAAGGAAAGGCACGGTGAGGCTAGGCAAGGCTAATGCACGAAAACGCAAGGCTAGGCGATGCACGACAATGCAAGGAAAGCTTAAAGCAAAGGAAGGCAAGGTCAGGCGAGATAAGGCTAAGGCACGACAACGCAAGGCTAGGAAATTCAGGGAAGGCAAGCAAAGAGTAACGGAAGGAACGGAAGGCAAGGCAAAACCAGGCAAGGCAAGTGTAACAAAAGGCACGAAACGGCAAGGGGAAACAAGGCTAAGGCACGACAACGCAAGGCTAGGCAATGCAGGGAAGGGAAGCAAAGAGTAACGGAAGGTAAGCAAGGCAAGGAAAAGCAAGGAAAGTCAAGGGGAACGAAAGGAACGGCACGGCAAAGGGAAACAAGGCTAAGGCACGGCAACGCAGGCTAGGCAATGCACGGCAAGTCAAGGAAAGGGTAACGCATGGGAAAGCACGGTCAGGCGAGGCAAGGCTAAGGCATGACAACGCAAGGCTAGGCAATGCACGGAAAGCAAGCAAAGAGTAACGGAACGCAAGGAAGTCAAGGGAAAGCAAGGGAAGGTAAGGGTAACGGAAGGAACGGCACGGCAAGGGGAAACAAGGCTAAGGCACGACAACGCACGGCTAGGCAATGCACGGCAAGGCAAGCAAAGGGTAACGCAAGGCAAGGCACGGTGAGGCTAGGCAAGGCTAATGCACGAAAACGCAAGGCTAGGCAATGCACGACAATGCAAGGAAAGCTTAAAGCAAAGGAAGGCAAGGTCAGGCGAGATAAGGCAAAGGCACGACAACGCAAGGCTAGGCAATTCAGGGAAGGCAAGCGAAGAGTAACGGAAGGTAAGCAAGGCAAGGAAAAGCAAGGAAAGGCAAGGGTAACGGAAGGAACGGCACGGCAAGGGGAAACAAGTCTAAGGCACGACACCGAACGCTAGGCAATGAACGGCAAGGCAAGGAAAGGGTAACGCATGGGAAAGCACGGTCAGGCGAGGCAAGGCTAAGGCACGACAACGCAAGGCTAGGCAATGCACGGAAGGCAAGCAAAGAGTAATGGAAGGTAAGGAAGGCAAGGGAAAGCAAGGAAAGGCAAGTGTAACGGAAGGAACGGCACGGCAAGGGGAAACAAGGTTAAGGCACGACAACGCACGCTAGGCAATGCACGGCAAGGCAAGGAAAGGGTAACGCATGGGAAAGCACGGTCAGGCGAGGCAAGGCTAAGGCATGACAACGCAAGGCTAGGCAATGCACGGAAAGCAAGCAAAGAGTAACGGAAGGCAAGGAAGGCAAGGGAAAGCAAGGGAAGGGAAGGGTAACGGAAGGAACGGCACGGCAAGGGGTAAGAAGGCTAAGGCACGACAACGCAGGGCTAGGCAATGCACGGCAAGGCAAGGAAAGGGTAACGCAGGGGAAGGCACGGTCAGGTGAGGCAAGGATAAGGCACGACAATGCAAGGCTAGGCAATGCACGGCAAGGCAAGGAAAGAGTAACGGAAGGTAAGGAAGGCAAGGGAAAGCAAAGAAAGGCAAGTGTAACGGAAGGACCGGCACGGCAAGGGGAAACAAGGCTAAGGCACGACAACGCACGGCTAGGCAATGCACGGCAAGGCAAGCAAAGGGCAACGAAAGGAAAGGCACGGTGAGGCTAGGCAAGGCTAATGCACGAAAACGCAAGGCTAGGCGATGCACGACAATGCAAGGAAAGCTTAAAGCAAAGGAAGGCAAGGTCAGGCGAGATAAGGTAAGGCACGACAACGCAAGGCTAGGAAATTCAGGGAAGGCAAGCAAAGAGTAACGGAAGGTAAGCTAGGCAAGGAAAAGGAAGGACAGGCTAGGGTAACGGAAGGAACGGCACGGCAAGGGGAAACAAGTCTAAGGCACGACACCGAACGTTCGGCAATGAACGGCAAGGCAAGGAAAGTGTAACGCATTTGAAAGCACGGTCAGGCGAGGCAAGGCTAAGGAAAGCCAACGCAAGGCTAGGCAATGCACGGAAAGCAAGCAAGGAGTAACGGAATGCAAGGAAGGAAAGGGAAAGCAAGGGAAGGCAAGGGTAACGGAAGGAACGGCACGGCAAGGGGTAACAAGGCTAAGGCACGAGAACACACGGCTAGGAAATGCACGGCAAGGCAAGGAAAGGGTAACGCAAGGCAAGGCACGGTGAGGCTAGGCAAGGTTAATGCACGACAACGCAAGGCTAGGCAATGCACGACAATGCAAGGAAAGCTTAAAGCAAAGGAAGGCACGGTCAGGCGAGATAAGGCTAAGGCACGACAACGCAAGGCTAGGCAATGCACGGAAGGCAAGCAAAGAGAAACGGAAAGTAAGGAAGGAAATGGAATGCAAAGAAAGGCAAGTGTAACGGAAGGAACGGCACGGCAAGGGGAAACAAGGCTAAGGCACGACAAGGCACGGCTAGGCAATGCACGGCAAGGCAAGCAAAGGGTAAAGCAAGGAAAGGCACGGTGAGGCTAGGCAAGGCTAATGCACGAAAACGCAAGGCTAGGCGATGCACGACAATGCAAGGAACGCTTAAAGCAAAGGAAGGCAAGGTCAGGCGAGATAAGGCTAAGGCACGACAACGCAAGGCTAGGAAATTCAGGGAAGGCAAGCAAAGCCTAACGGAATGTAAGGAAGGCAAGGGAAAGCAAAGAAAGGCAAGTGTAACGGAAGGAACGGCACGGCAAGGCGAAACAAGGCTAAGGCAAGACAACGCACGCTAGGAAATGCACGGCAAGGCAAGGAAAGGGTAACCCAGGGGAAGTCACGGTCAGTTGAGGCTAGGATAAGGCACGACAATGCAAGGCTAGGCAATGCACGGCAAGGCAAGGAAAGAGTAACGGAAGGAAAGGAAGACAAGGCAAAGCCAGGCAAGGCAAGGGTAACAAAAGGCACGCCACGGCAAGGGGAAACAAGGCTAAGGCACGACAACGCACGGTTAGGCAAAGCACGGCAAGGCAAGGAAAGGGTAACGCAAGGCAAGGCACGGTGAGGCTAGGCAAGGCTAATGCACGACAACGCAAGGCTAGGCAATGCACGACAATGCAAGTAAAGCTTAAAGCAAAGGAAGGCACGGTCAGGCGAGATAAGGCTAAGGCACGACAACGCAAGGCTAGGCAATGCACGGAAGGCAAGCAAAGAGTAACGGAAGGTAAGGAAGGCAAGGGAAAGCAGGGAAAGGCAAGGGTAACGGAAGGAACGGCACGGCAAGGGGAAACAAGTCTAAGGCACGACACCGAACGCTAGGCAATGAACGGCAAGGCAAGGAAAGGGTAACGCATGGGAAAGCACGGTCAGGCGAGGCAAGGCTAAGGCACGACAACGCAAGGCTAGGCAATGCACGGAAGGCAAGCAAAGAGTAACGGAAGGGAAGGAAGGCAAGGGAAAGCAAGGAAAGACAAGTGTAACGGAAGGAACGGCACGGCAAAGGGAAACAAGTCTAAGGCACGACAACGCACGCTAGGCAATGCACGGCAAGGCAAGGAAAGGGTAACGCATGGGAAAGCACGGTCAGGCGAGGCAAGGCTAAGGCATGACAACGCAAGGCTAGGCAATTCAGGGAAGGCAAGCAAAGAGTAACGGAAGGTAAGCAAGGCAAGGAAAAGCAAGGAAAGGCAAGGGTAACGGAAGGAACGGCACGGCAAGGGGAAACAAGGCTAAGGCACGGCAACGCAGGCTAGGCAATGCACGGCAAGGCAAGGAAAGGGTAACGCAAGGCAAGGCACGGTGAGGCTAGGCAAGGCTAATGCACGACAATGCAAGGCTTGGCAATGCACGGCAAGGCAAGGAAAGAGTAACGGAAGGAAAGGAAGGCAAGGCAAAGCCAGGCAAGCAAGTGTAACAAAAGGCACGCCACGGCAAGGGGAAACAAGGCTAAGGCACGACAACGCACGGCTAGGCAATGCACGGCAAGGCAAGCAAAGGGTAACGCAAGGCAAGGCACGGTGAGGCTAGGCAAGGCTAATGCACGACAATGCAAGGCTAGGCAATGCACGACAATGCAATGAAAGCTTAAAGCAAAGGAAGGCACGGTCAGGCGAGATAAGGCTAAGGCACGACAACGCAAGGCTAGCTATGCAGGGAAGGGAAGCAAAGAGTAACGGAAGGTAAGCAAGGCAAGGAAAAGCAAGGAAAGGCAAGCGAAACGGAAGGAACTGCACGACAAGGGGAAACAAGGCTAAGGCACGGCAACGCAGGCTGGGCAATGCACGGCAAGGCAAGGAAAGGGTAACGCATGGGAAAGCACGTGCAGGCGAGGCAAGGCTAAGGCACGACAACGCAAGGCTAGGGAATGCACGGAAGGCAAGCAAAGAGTAACGGAAGGTAAGCAAGGCAAGGAAAAGCAAAGAAAAGCAAGTGTAACGGAAGGAACGGCACGGCAAGAGGAAAGAAGGCTAAGGCACGACAACGCACGGCTAGGCAATGCAGGGCAAGGCAAGCAAAGGGTAACGCAAGGCAAGGCACGGTGAGGCTAGGCAAGGCTAATGCACGAAAACGCAAGGCTAGGCAATGCACGACAATGCAAAAAAGCTTAAAGCAAAGGAAGGCAAGGTCAGGCCAGATAAGGCAAAGGCACGACAACGCAAGGCTAGGCAATTCAGAGAAGGCAAGCAAAGAGTAACGGAAGGTAAGCAAGGCAAGGAAAAGCAAGGAAAGGCAAGGGTAACGGAAGGAACGGCACGGCAAGGGGAAAGAAGTCTAAGGCACGGCAACGCAGGCTAGGCAATGCACGGCAAGGCAAGGAAAGGGTAACGCATGGGAAAGCACGGTCAGGCGAGGCAAGGCTAAGGCATGACAACGCAAGGCTAGGCAATGCACGGAAAGTAAGCAAAGAGTAACGGAAGGCAAGGAAGGCAAGGGAAAGCAAGGGAAGGCAAGGGTAACGGAAGGAACGGCACGGCAAGGGGAAACAAGGCTAAGGCACGACAACGTAGGCTAGGCAATGCACGGCAAGGCAAGCAAAGGGTAACGCAAGGAAAGGCACGGTGAGGCTAGGCAAGGCTAATGCATGAAAACGCAAGGCTAGGCGATGCACGACAATGCAAGGAAAGCTTAAAGCTAAGGAAGGCAAGGTCAGGCGAGATAAGGCTAAGGCACGACAACGCAAGGCTAGGAAATACAGGGAAGGCAAGCAAAGAGTAACGGAAGGTAATCTAGGCAAGGAAAAGGAAGGAAAGGCCAGGGTAACGGAAGGAACGGCACGGCAAGGGGAAACAAGGCTAAGGCACGACAACGCACGGCTAGGCAATGCACGGCAAGGCAAGGAAAGGGTAACGCATGGGAAAGCACGGTCAGGCGAGGCAAGGCTAAGGTATGACAACGCAAGGCTAGGCAATGCACGGCAAGGCAAGGAAAGAGTAACGGAAGGAAAGGAAGGCAAGGCAAAACCAGGCAAGGCAAGTGTAACAAAAGGCACGCCACGGCAAGGGGAAGCAAGGCTAAGGCACGACAACGCACGGCTAGGCAATGCACGGCAAGGCAAGGAAAGGGTAACGCAAGGCAAGGCACGGTGAGGCTAGGCAAGGCTAATGCACGACAACGCAAGGCTAGGCAATGCACGACAATGCAAAGAAAGCTTAAAGCAAAGGAAGGCAAGGCAGGCCAGATAAGGCAAAGGCACGACAACGCAAGGCTAGGCAATTCAGGGAAGGCAAGCAAAGAGTAACGGAAGGTAAGCAAGGCAAGGAAAAGCAAGGAAAGGCAAGGGTAACGGAAGGAACTGCACGGCAAGGGGAAAAAAGGCTAAGGCACGGCAACGCAGGCTGGGCAATGCACGGCAAGGCAAGAATAGGGTAACTCATGGGAAAGCACGTTCAGGCGAGGCAAGGCTAAGGCACGACAACGCAAGGCTAGGCAATGCACGGAAGGCAAGCAAAGAGTAACGGAAGGTAAGGAAGGCAAGGGAAAGCAAAGAAAGGCAAGTGTAACGGAAGGAACGGCACGGCAAGGGGAAACAAGGCTAAGGCACGACAACGCACGGCTAGGCAATGCACGGCAAGGCAAGCAAAGGGTAACGCAAGGAAAGGCACGGTGAGGCTAGGCAAGGCTAATGCATGAAAACGCAAGGCTAGGCGATGCACGACAATGCAAGGAAAGCTTAAAGCAAAGGAAGGCAAGGTCAGGCGAGATAAGGCTAAGGCACGACAACGCAAGGCTAGGAAATTCAGGGAAGGCAAGCAAAGAGTAACGGAAGGTAAGCTAGGCAAGGAAAAGGAAGGAAAGGCCAGGGTAACGGAAGGAACGGCACGGCAAGGGGAAACAAGTCTAAGGCACGACACCGAACGCTAGGCAATGAACGGCAAGGCAAGGAAAGGGTAACGCATTTCAAAGCACGGTCAGGCGAGGCAACGCTAAGGCACGACAACGCAATGCTAGGCAATGCACGGAAGGCAAGCAAAGCGTAACGGAAGGTAAGGAAGGCAAGGGAAAGCAAGGAAAGGCAAGGGTAACGGAAGGAACGGCACGGCAAGGGGAAACAAGGCTAAGGCACGACAACGCACGCTAGGCAATGCACGGCAAGGCAAGGAAAGGGTAACGCAGGGGAAGGCACGCTCAGGTAAGGCAAGGATAAGGCACGACAATGCAAGGATAGGCAATGCACGGCAAGGCAAGGAAAGAGTAACGGAAGGAAAGGAAGGCAAGGCAAAGCCAGGCAAGCAAGTGTAACAAAAGGCACGCCACGGCAAGGGGAAACAAGGCTAAGGCACGACAACGCACGGCTAGGCAATGCACGGCAAGGCAAGCAAAGGGTAACGCAAGGCAAGGCACGGTGAGGCTAGGCAAGGCTAATGCACGACAATGCAAGGCTAGGCAATGCACGACAATGCAATGAAAGCTTAAAGCAAAGGAAGGCACGGTCTGGCGAGATAAGGCTAAGGCACGACAACGCAAGGCTAGCTATGCAGGGAAGGGAAGCAAAGAGTAACGGAAGGTAAGCAAGGCAAGGAAAAGCAAGGAAAGGCAAGGGTAACGGAAGGAACTGCACGGCAAGGGGAAACAAGGCTAAGGCACGGCAACGCAGGCTGGGCAATGCACGGCAAGGCAAGGAAAGGGTAACTCATGGGAAAGCACGTTCAGGCGAGGCAAGGCTAAGGCACGACAACGCAAGGCTAGGCAATGCACGGAAGGCAAGCAAAGAGTAACGGAAGGTAAGGAAGGCAAGGGAAAGCAAAGAAAGGCAAGTGTAACGGAAGGAACGGCACGGCAAGGGGAAACAAGTCTAAGGCACGACAACGCACGGCTAGGCAATGCACGGCAAGGCAAGCAAAGGGTAACGCAAGGAAAGGCACGGTGAGGCTAGGCAAGGCTAATGCATGAAAACGCAAGGCTAGGCGATGCACGACAATGCAAGGAAAGCTTAAAGCAAAGGAAGGCAAGGTCAGGCGAGATAAGGCTAAGGCACGACAACGCAAGGCTAGGAAATTCAGGGAAGGCAAGCAAAGAGTAACGGAAGGTAAGCTAGGCAAGGAAAAGGAAGGAAAGGCCAGGGTAACGGAAGGAACGGCACGGCAAGGGGAAACAAGTCTAAGGCACGACACCGAACGCTAGGCAATGAACGGCAAGGCAAGGAAAGGGTAACGCATTTGAAAGCACGGTCAGGCGAAGCAACGCTAAGGCACGACAACGCAAGGCTAGGCAATGCACGGAAGGCAAGCAAAGAGTAACGGAAGGTAAGGAAGGCAAGGGAAAGCAGGGAAAGGCAAGTGTAACGGAAGGAACGGCACGGCAAGGGGAAACAAGGCTAAGGCACGACAACGCACGGCTAGGCAATGCACGGCAAGGCAAGGAAAGGGTAACGCATGGGAAAGCACGGTCAGGCGAGGCAAGGATAAGGCACGACAATGCAAGGCTACGCAATGCACGGCAAGGCAAGGAAAGAGTAACGGAAGGAAAGGAAGGCAAGGCAAAACCAGGCAAGGCATGTGTAACAAAAGGCACGCCACGGCAAGGGGAAACAAGGCTAAGGCACGACAACGCACGGCTAGGCAATGCACGGCAAGGCAAGGAAAGGGTAACGCAAGGCAAGGTACGGTGAGGCTAGGCAAGGCTAATGCACGACAACGCAAGGCTAGGCAATGCACGACAATGCAAGGAAAGCTTAAAGCAAAGGAAGGCACGGTCAGGCGAGATAAGGCTAAGGCACGACAACGCAAGGCTAGGTAATGCAGGGAAGGGAAGCAAAGAGTAACGGAAGGTAAGCAAGGCAAGGAAAAGCAAGGAAAGGCAAGCGTAACGGAAGGAACTGCACGGCAAGGGGAAACAAGGTTAAGGCACGGCAACGCAGGCTGGGCAATGCACGGCAAGGCAAGGAAAGGGTAACGCATGGGAAAGCACGTTCAGGCGAGGCAAGGCTAAGGCACGACAACGCAAGGCTAGGCAATGCACGGAAGGCAAGCAAAGAGTAACGGAAGGTAAGGAAGGCAAGGGAAAGCAAAGAAAGGCAAGTGTAACGGAAGGAACGGCACGGCAAGGGGAAACAAGGCTAAGGCACGACAACGCACGGCTAGGCAATGCACGGCAAGGCAAGCAAAGGGTAACGCAAGGCAAGGCACGATCAGGCGAGGCAAGGCTAATGCACGAAAACGCACGGCTAGGCAATGCACGACAATGCAAGGAAAGCTTAAAGCAAAGGAAGGCAAGGTCAGGCCAGATAAGGCAAAGGCACGACAACGCAAGGCTAGGCAATTCAGGGAAGGCAAGCAAAGAGTAACGGAAGGTAAGCAAGGCAAGGAAAAGCAAGGAAAGGCAAGGGTAACGGAAGGAACGGCACGGCAAGGGGAAACAAGGCTAAGGCACGGCAACGCAGGCTAGGCAATGCACGGCAAGGCAAGGAAAGGGTAACGCATGGGAAAGCACGGTCAGGCGAGGCAAGGCTAAGGCACGACAACGCAAGGCTAGGCAATGCACGGAAGGCAAGCAAAGAGTAACGGAAGGTAAGGAAGGCAAGGGAAAGCAAGGGAAGGTAAGGGTAACGGAAGGAACGGCACGGCAAGGGGAAACAAGGCTAAGGCACGACAACGCACGGCTAGGCAATGCACGGGAAGGCAAGCAAAGGTTAACGCAAGGAAAGGCACTGTGAGGCTAGGCAAGGCTAATGCACGAAAACGCAAGGCTAGGCGATGCACGACAATGCAAGGAAAGCTTAAAGCAAAGGAAGGCAAGGTCAGGCGAGATAAGGCTAAGGCACGACAACGCAAGGCTAGGAAATTCAGGGAAGGCAAGCAAAGAGTAACGGAAGGTAAGCTAGGCAAGGAAAAGCAAGGAAAGGCAAGGGTAACGGAAGGAACGGCATGGCAAGGGGAAACAAGTCTAAGGCACGACACCGAACGCTAGGCAATGAACGGCAAGGCAAGGAAAGGGTAACGCATTTGAAAGAACGGTCAGGCGAGGCAACGCTAAGGCACGACAACGCAAGGCTAGGCAATGCACGGAAGGCAAGCATAGAGTAACGGAAGGTAAGGAAGGCAAGGGAAAGCAGGGAAAGGCAAGTGTAACGGAAGGAACGGCACGGCAAGGGGAAACAAGGCTAAGGCACGACAACGCACGGCTAGGCAATGCACGGCAAGGCAAGGAAAGGGTAACGCAGGGGAAGGCACGGTCAGGTGAGGCAAGGATAAGGCACGACAATGCAAGGCTAGGCAATGCACGGCAAGGCAAGGAAAGAGTAACGGAAGGAAAGGAAGGCAAGGCAAAGCCAGGCAAGGCAAGTGTAACAAAAGGCACGCCAGGCAAGGGGAAACAAGGCTAAGGCACGAAAACGCACGGGTAGGCAATGCACGGCAAGGCAAGGAAAGGGTAACGCAAGGCAATGCACGGTGAGGCTAGGCAAGGCTAATGCACGACAACGCAAGGCTAGGCAATGCACGACAATGCAAGGAAAGCTTAAAGCAAAGGAAGGCACGGTCAGGCGACATAAGGCTAAGGCACGACGACGCAAGGCTAGGCAATGCAGGGAAGGGAAGCAAAGAGTAACGGAAGGTAAGCAAGGCAAGGAAAAGCAAGGAAAGGCAAGGGTAACGGAAGGAACTGCACGGCAAGGGGAAACAAGGCTAAGGCACGGCAACGCAGGCTGGGCAATGAACGGCAAGGCAAGGAAAGGGTAACGCATGGGAAAGCACGGTCAGGCGAGGCAAGGCTAAGGCAATGACAACGCAAGGCTAGGCAATGCACGGAAGGCAAGCAAAGAGTAACGGAAGGTAAGGAAGGCAAGGGAAAGCAAAGGAAGGCAAGTGTAACGGAAGGAACGGCACGGCAAGGGGTAACAAGGCTAAGGCACGACAAGGCAGGGCTAGGCAATGCACGGCAAGGCAAGGAAAGGGTAACGCAGGGGAAGGCACGGTCAGGTGAGGCAAGGCTAATGCACGACAACGCAAGGCTAGGCAATGCACGGAAGGCAAGCAAAGAGTAACGGAAGGTAAGCAAGGCAAGGAAAAGCAAGGAATGGCAAGGGTAACGGAAGGAACGGCATGGCAAGTGGAAACAAGGCTAAGGCACGACAACGCACGCTAGGCAATGCACGGCAAGGCAAGGAAAGGGTAACGCATGGGAAAGCACGGTCAGGCGAGGCAAGCCTAAGGCATGACAACGCAAGGCTAGGCAATGCACGGCAAGGCAAGGAAAGAGTAACGGAAGGAAAGGAAGGCAAGGCAAAGCCAGGCAAGGCAAGTGTAACGGAAGGAACGGCACGGCAAGGGGAAACAAGGCTAAGGCACGACAACGCACGGCTAGGCAATGCACGGCAAGGCAAGCAAAGTGTAACGCAAGGCAAGGCACGGTGAGGCTAGGCAAGGGTAATGCACGAAAACACAAGGCTAGGCAATGCACGACAATGCAAGGAAAGCTTAAAGCAAAGGAAGGCAAGGTCAGGCGAGATAAGGCAAAGGCACGACAACGCAAGGCTAGGCAATTCAGGCAAGGCAAGCAAAGAGTAACGGAAGGTAAGCAAGGCAAGGAAAAGCAAGGAAAGGCAAGGGTAACGGAAGGAACGGCACGGCAAGGGGAAACAAGGCTAAGGCACGGCAACGCAGGCTAGGCAATGCACGGCAAGGCAAGGAAAGGGTAACGCAAGGCAAGGCACGGTGAGGCTAGGCAAGGTTAATGCACGACAACGCAAGGCTAGGCAATGAACGACAATGCAAGGAAAGCTTAAAGCAAAGGAAGGCACGGTCAGGCGAGATAAGGCTAAGGCACGACAACGCAAGGCTAGGCAATGTACGGAAGGCAAGCAAAGAGTAACGGAAAGCAAGGAAGGCAAGGGAAAGCAAGGGAAGGCAAGGGTAACGGAAGGAACGGCACGGCAAGGGGAAACAAGGCTAAGGCACGGCAACGTAGGCCAAGCAATGCACGGCAAGGCAAGGTAAGGGTAACGCATGGGAAGCACGTTCAGGCGAGGCAAGGCTAAGGCACGACAACGCAAGGCTCGGCAATGCACGGAAGGCAAGCAAAGAGTAACGGAAGGTAAGGAAGGCAAGGGAAAGCAAAGAAAGGCAAGTGTAACGGAAGGAACGGCACGGCAAGGGGAAACAAGGCTAAGGCACGACAACGCACGGCTAGGCAATGCACGGCAAGGCAAGCAAAGGGTAACGCAAGGAAAGGCACGGTGAGTCTAGGCAAGTCTAATGCACGAAAACGCAAGGCTAGGCGATGCACGACAATGCAAGGAAAGCTTAAAGCAAAGGAAGGCAAGGTCAGGCGAGATAAGGCTAAGGCATGACAACGCAAGGCTAGGAAATTCAGGGAAGGCAAGCAAAGAGTAACGGAAGGTAAGCAAGGCAAGGAAAAGGAAGGAAAGGCCAGGGTAACTGAAGGAACGGCACGGCAAGGGGAAACAAGTCTAAGGCACGACACCGAACGCTAGGCAATGAACGGCAAGGCAAGGAAAGGGTAACGCATTTGAAAGCACGGTCAGGCGAGGCAACGCAAAGGCAAGACAACGCAAGGCTAGGCAATGCACGGAAGGCAAGCAAAGAGTAACGGAAGGTAAGGAAGGCAAGGGAAAGCAAGTAAAGGCAAGGGTAACGGACGGAACTGCACGGCAAGGGGAAACAAGGCTAAGGCACGACAATGCACGCTAGGCAATGCACGGCAAGGCAAGGAAAGGGTAACGCATGGGAAAGCACGGTCAGGCGAGGCAAGGCTAAGGCATGACAACGCAAGGCTAGGCAATGCACGGAAAGCAAGCAAAGAGTAACGGAACGCAAGGAAGGCAAGGGAAAGCAAGGGAAGGCAAGGGTAACGGAAGGAACGGCACGGCAAGGGGTAAGAAGGCTAAGGCACGACAACGCAGGGCTAGGCAATGCACGGCAAGGCAAGGAAAGGGTAACGCAGCGGAAGGCACGGTAAGGTGAGGCAAGGATAAGGCACGACAATGCAAGGCTAGGCAATGCACGGTAAGGCAAGGAAAGAGTAACGGAAGGAAAGGAAGGCAAGGCAAAGCCAGGCAAGCAAGTGTAACAAAATGCACGCCACGGCAAGGGGAAACAAGGCTAAGGCACGACAACGCACGGCTAGGCAATGCACGCCAAGGTAAGCAAAGGGTAACGCAAGGCAAGGCACGGTGAGTCTAGGCAAGGCTAATGCACGACAACGCAAGGCTAGGCAATGCACGACAATGCAAGGGAAGCTTAAAGCAAAGGAAGGCACGGTCAGGCGAGATAAGGCTAAGGCACGACAACGCAAGGCTCGGCAATGCAGGGAAGAGAAGCAAAGAGTAACGGAAGGTAAGCAAGGCAAGGAAAAGCAAGGAAAGGCAAGGGTAACGGAAGGAACTGCACGGCAAGGGGAAACAACGCTAAGGCACGACAACGCAGGCTGGGCAGTGCACGGCAAGGCAAGGAAAGGGTAACTCATGGGAAAGCACGGTCAGGCGAGGCAAGGCTAAGGCACGACAACGCAAGGCTAGGCAATGCACGGCAAGGCAAGCAAAGCGTAACGCAAGGAAAGGCACGGTGAGGCTAGGAAAGTCTAATGCACGAAAACGCAAGGCTAGGCGATGCACGAGAATGCAAGGAAAGCTTAAAGCAAAGGAAGGCAATGTCAGGCGAGATAAGGCTAAGGCACGACAACGCAAGGTTAGGAAATTCAGGGAAGGCAAGCAAAGAATAACGGAAGGTAAGCAAGGCAAGGAAAAGGAAGGAAAGGCCAGGGTAACGGAAGGAACGGCACGGCAAGGGGAAACAAGTCTAAGGCACGACACCGAACGCTAGGCAATGAACGGCAAGGCAAGGAAAGGGTAACACATTTGAAAGTACGGTCAGGCGAGGCAACGCTAAGGCACGACAACGCAATGCTAGGCAATGCACGGAAGGCAAGCAAAGCGTAACGGAAGGTAAGGAAGGCAAGGGAAAGCAAGGAAAGGCAAGGGTAACGGAAGGAACGGCACGGCAAGGGTAAACAAGGCTAAGGCACGACAACGCACGCTAGGCAATGCACGGCAAGGCAAGGAAAGGGTAACGCAGGAGAAGGCACGGTCAGGTAAGGCAAGGATAAGGCACGACAATGCAAGGATAGGCAATGCACGGCAAGGCAAGGAAAGAGTAACGGAAGGAAAGGAAGGCAAGGCAAAGCCAGGCAAGCAAGTGTAACAAAAGGCACGCCACGGAAAGGGGAAACAAGGCTAAGACACGACAACGCACGGCTAGGCAATGCACGGCAAGGCAAGCAAAGGGTAACGCAAGGCAAGGCACGGTGAGGCTAGGCAACGCTAATGCACGACAATGCAAGGCTAGGCAATGCACGACAATGCAATGAAAGCTTAAAGCAAAGGAAGGCACGGTCAGTCGAGATAAGGCTAAGGCACGACAACGCAAGGCTAGCTATGCAGGGAAGGGAAGCAAAGAGTAACGGAAGGTAAGCAAGGCAAGGAAAAGCAAGGAAAGGCAAGGGTAACGGAAGGAACTGCACGGCAAGGGGAAACAAGGCTAAGGCACGGCAACGCAGGCTGGGCAATGCACGGCAAGGCAAGGAAAGGGTAACTCATAGGAAAGCACGTTCAGGCGAGGCAAGGCTAAGGCACGACAACGCAAGGCTAGGCAATGCACGGAAGGCAAGCAAAGAGTAACGGAAGGTAAGGAAGGCAAGGGAAAGCAAAGAAAGGCAAGTGTAACGGAAGGAACGCCACGGCAAGGGGAAACAAGTCTAAGGCACGACAACGCACGGCTAGGCAATGCACGGCAAGGCAAGCAAAGGGTAACGCAAGGAAAGGCACGGTGAGGCTAGGCAAGGCTAATGCATGAAAACGCAAGGCTAGGCGATGCACGACAATGCAAGGAAAGCTTAAAGCAAAGGAAGGCAAGGTCAGGCGAGATAAGGCTAAGGCACGACAACGCAAGGCTAGGAAATTCAGGGAAGGCAAGCAAAGAGTAACGGAAGGTAAGCTAGGCAAGGAAAAGGAAGGAAAGGCCAGGGTAACGGAAGGAACGGCACGGCAAGGGGAAAAAAGTCTAAGGCACGACACCGAACGCTAGGCAATGAACGGCAAGGCAAGGAAAGGGTAACGCATTTGAAAGCACGGTCAGGCGAATCAACGCTAAGGCACGACAACGCAAGGCTAGGCAATGCACGGAAGGCAAGCAAAGAGTAACGGAAGGTAAGGAAGGCAAGGGAAAGCAGGGAAAGGCAAGTGTAACGGAAGGAACGGCACGGCAAGGGGAAACAAGGCTAAGGCACGACAACGCACGGCTAGGCAATGCACGGCAAGGCAAGGAAAGGGTAACGCATGGGAAAGCACGGTCAGGCGAGGCAAGGATAAGGCACGACAATGCAAGGCTACGCAATGCACGGCAAGTCAAGGAAAGAGTAACGGATGGAAAGGAAGGCAAGGCAAAACCAGGCAAGGCAAGTGTAACAAAAGGCACGCCACGGCAAGGGGAAACAAAGCTAAGGCACGACAACGCACGGCTAGGCAATGCACGGCAAGTCAAGGAAAGGGTAACGCAAGGCAAGGTACGGTGAGGCTAGGCAAGGCTAATGCACGACAACGCAAGGCTAGGCAATGCACGACAATGCAAGGAAAGCTTAAAGCAAAGGAAGGCACGGTCAGGCGAGATAAGGCTAAGGCACGACAACGCAAGGCTAGGCAATGCAGGGAAGGGAAGCAAAGAGTAACGGAAGGTAAGCAAGGCAAGGAAAAGCAAGGAAAAGGCAAGGGTAACGGAAGGAACGGCACGGCAAGGGGAAACAAGGCTAAGGCACGGCAACGCAGGCTGGGCAATGCACGGCAAGGCAAGGAAAGGGTAACGCATGGGAAAGCACGTTCAGGCGAGGCAAGGCTAAGGCACGACAACGCAAGGCTAGGCAATGCACGGAAGGCAAGCAAAGAGTAACGGAAGGTAAGGAAGGCAAGGGAAAGCAAAGAAAAGCAAGTGTAACGGAAGGAACGGCACGGCAAGGGGAAACAAGGCTAAGGCACGACAACGCACGGCTAGGCAATGCACGGCAAGGCAAGCAAAGGGTAACGCAAGGAAAGGCAAGGTGAGGCTAGGCAAGGCTAATGCATGAAAACGCAAGGCTAGGCGATGCACGACAATGCAAGGAAAGCTTAAAGCTAAGGAAGGCAAGGTCAGGCGAGATAAGGCTAAGGCACGACAACGCAAGGCTAGGAAATTCAGGGAAGGCAAGCAAAGAGTAACGGAAGGTAATCAAGGCAAGGAAAAGGAAGGAAAGGCCAGGGTAACGGAAGGAACGGCACGGCAAGGGGAAACAAGTCTAAGGCACGACACCGCACGCTAGGCAATGAACGGCAAGGCAAGGAAAGGGTAACGCATTTGAAAGCACGTTCAGGCGAGGCAACGCTAAGGCACGACAACGCAAGGCTAGGCAATGCACGGAAGGCAAGCAAAGAGTAACGGAAGGTAAGGAAGGCAAGGGAAAGCAAGGGAAAGGCAAGTGTAACGGAAGGAACGGCACGGCAAGGGGAAACAAGGCTAAGGCACGACAACGCACGGCTAGGCAATGCACGGCAAGGCAAGGAAAGGGTAACGCAAGGCAAGGCACGACAATGCAAGGCTAGGCAATGCACGGCAAGGCAAGGAAAGAGTAACGGAAGGAAAGGAAGGCAAGGCAAAGCCAGGCAAGGCAAGTGTAACAAGAGGCACGCCACGGCAAGGGGAAACAAGGCTAAGGCACGACAACGCACGGCTACGCAATGCACGGCAAGGCAAGGAAAGGGTAACGCAAGGCAAGGCACGGTGAGGCTAGGCAAGGCTAATGCACGACAACGCAAGGCTAGGCAATGCACGACAATGCAAGGAAAGCTTAAAGCAAAGGAAGGCACGGTCAGGCGAGATAAGGCTAAGGCACGACAACGCAAGGCTAGGCAATGCACGGAAGGGAAGCAAAGAGTAACGGAAGGTAAGCAAGGCAAGGAAAAGCAAGGAAAGGCAAGGGTAACGGAAGGAACTGCACGGCAAGGGGAAACAAGGCTAAGGCACGGCAACGCAGGCTGGGCAATGCACGGCAAGGCAAGGAAAGGGTAACGCATGGGAAAGCACGTTCAGGCGAGGCAAGGCTAAGGCACGACAACGCAAGGCTAGGCAATGCACGGAAGGCAAGCAAAGAGTAACGGAAGGTAAGGAAGGCAAGGGAAAGCAAAGAAAAGCAAGTGTAACGGAAGGAACGGCACGGCAAGGGGAAACAAGGCTAAGGCACGACAACGCACGGCTAGGCAATGCACGGCAAGGCAAGCAAACTGTAACGCAAGGCAAGGCACGGTGAGGCTAGGCAAGGCTAATGCACGAAAACACAAGGCTAGGCAATGCACGACAATGCAAGGAAAGCTTAAAGCAAAGGAAGGCAAGGTCAGGCGAGATAAGGCAAAGGCACGACAACGCAAGGCTAGGCAATGCACGGAAGGCAAGCAAAGAGTAACGGAAGGCAAGGAAGGCAAGGGAAAGCAAGGAAAGGCAAGGGTAACGGAAGGAACGGCACGGCAAGGGGAAACAAGGCTAAGGCACGACAACGCACGCTAGGCAATGCACGGCAAGGCAAGGAAAGGGTAACGTATGGGAAAGCACGGTCAGGGGAGGCAAGGCTAAGGCATGACAACGCAAGGCTAGGCAATGCACGGAAAGCAAGCAAAGAGTAACGGAACGCAAGGAAGGCAAGGGAAAGCAAGGGAAGGCAAGGGTAACGGAAGGAACGGCACGGCAAGGGGTAAGAAGGCTAGGGCACGGCAACGCAGGGCTAGGCAATGCACGGCAAGGCAAGGAAAGGGTAACGCAGGGGAAGGCACGGTCAGGTGAGGCAAGGATAAGGCACGACAATGCAAGGCTAGGCAATGCACGGCAAGGCAAGGAAAGAGTAACGGAAGGAAAGGAAGGCAAGGCAAAGCCAGGCAAGCAAGTGTAACAAAAGGCACGCCACGGCAAGGGGAAACAAGGCTAAGGCACGACAACGCACGGCTAGGCAATGCACGCCAAGGTAAGCAAAGGGTAACGCAAGGCAAGGCACGGTGAGGCTAGGCAAGGCTAATGCACGACAACGCAAGGCTAGGCAATGCACGACAATGCAAGGGAAGCTTAAAGCAAAGGAAGGCACGGTCAGGCGAGATAAGGCTAAGGCACGACAACGCAAGGCTCGGCAATGCAGGGAAGAGAAGCAAAGAGTAACGGAAGGTAAGGAAGGCAAGGGAAAGCAAAGAAAGTCAAGTGTAACGGAAGGAATTGCACGGCAAGGGGAAACAAGGCTAAGGCACGACAACGCACGGCTAGTCAATGCACGGCAAGGCAAGCAAAGGGTAACGCAATGCAAGGCACGGTGAGGCTAGGCAAGGCTAATGCACGAAAACGCAAGGCTAGGCAATGCACGACAATGCAAGGAAAGCTTAAAGCAAAGGAAGGCAAGGTCAGGCGAGATAAGGCAAAGGCACGACAACGCAAGGCTAGGCAATTCAGGGAAGGCAAGCAAAGAGTAACGGAAGGTAAGCAAGGCAAGGAAAAGCAAGGAAAGGCAAGGGTAACGGAAGGAACGGCACGGCAAGGGGAAACAAGTCTAAGGCACGACACCGAACGCTAGGCAATGAACGGCAAGGCAAAGAAAGGGTTACGCATGGGAAAGCACGGTCAGGCGAGGAAAGGCTAAGGCAAGACAACGCACGGCTAGGCAATGCACGGCAAGGCAAGCAAAGGGTAACGCAAGGCAAGGCACGGTGAGGCTAGGCAAGGCTAATGCACGACAATGCAAGGCTAGGCAATGCACGACAATGCAATGAAAGCTTAAAGCAAAGGAAGGCACGGTCTGGCGAGATAAGGCTAAGGCACGACAACGCAAGGCTAGCTATGCAGGGAAGGGAAGCAAAGAGTAACGGAAGGTAAGCAAGGCAAGGAAAAGCAAGGAAAGGCAAGGGTAACGGAAGGAACTGCACGGCAAGGGGAAACAAGGCTAAGGCACGGCAACGCAGGCTGGGCAATGCACGGCAAGGCAAGGAAAGGGTAACGCATGGGAAAGCACGGTCAGGCGAGGCAAGGCTAAGGCACGACAACGCAAGGCTAGGCAATGCACGGAAGGCAAGCAAAGAGTAACGGAAGGTAAGGAAGGCAAGGGAAAGCAGGGAAAGGCAAGTGTAACGGAAGGAACGGCACGGCAAGGGGAAACAAGGCTAAGGCACGACAACGCACGGCTAGGCAATGCACGGCAAGGCAAGGAAAGGGTAACGCATGGGAAAGCACGGTCAGGCGAGGCAAGGATAAGGCACGACAATGCAAGGCTACGCAATGCACGGCAAGGCAAGGAAAGAGTAACGGAAGGAAAGGAAGGCAAGGCAAAACCAGGCAAGGCATGTGTAACAAAAGGCACGCCACGGCAAGGGGAAACAAGGCTAAGGCACGACAACGCACGGCTAGGCAATGCACGGCAAGGCAAGGAAAGGGTAACGCAAGGCAAGGTACGGTGAGGCTAGGCAAGGCTAATGCACGACAACGCAAGGCTAGGCAATGCACGACAATGCAAGGAAAGCTTAAAGCAAAGGAAGGCACGGTCAGGCGAGATAAGGCTAAGGCACGACAACGCAAGGCTAGGTAATGCAGGGAAGGGAAGCAAAGAGTAACGGAAGGTAAGCAAGGCAAGGAAAAGCAAGGAAAGGCAAGCGTAACGGAAGGAACTGCACGGCAAGGGGAAACAAGGCTAAGGCACGGCAACGCAGGCTGGGCAATGCACGGCAAGGCAAGGAAAGGGTAACGCATGGGAAAGCACGTTCAGGCGAGGCAAGGCTAAGGCACGACAACGCAAGGCTAGGCAATGCACGGAAGGCAAGCAAAGAGTAACGGAAGGTAAGGAAGGCAAGGGAAAGCAAAGAAAAGCAAGTGTAACGGAAGGAACGGCACGGCAAGAGGAAAGAAGGCTAAGGCACGACAACGCACGGCTAGGCAATGCAGGGCAAGGCAAGCAAAGGGTAACGCAAGGCAAGGCACGGTGAGGCTAGGCAAGGCTAATGCACGAAAACGCAAGGCTAGGCAATGCACGACAATGCAAGGAAAGCTTAAAGCAAAGGAAGGCAAGGTCAGGCCAGATAAGGCAAAGGCACGACAACGCAAGGCTAGGCAATTCAGGGAAGGCAAGCAAAGAGTAACGGAAGGTAAGCAAGGCAAGGAAAAGCAAGGAAAGGCAAGGGTAACGGAAGGAACGGCACGGCAAGGGGAAAGAAGGCTAAGGTACGGCAACGCAGGTTAGGCAATGCACGGCAAGGCAAGGAAAGGGTAACGCATGGGAAAGCACGGTCAGGCGAGGCAAGGCTAAGGCATGACAACGCAAGGCTTGGCAATGCACGGAAAGTAAGCAAAGAGTAACGGAACGCAAGGAAGGCAAGGGAAAGCAAGGGAAGGCAAGGGTAACGGAAGGAACGGCACGGCAAGGGGAAACAAGGCTAAGGCACGGCAACGTAGGCTAGGCAATGCACGGCAAGGCAAGCAAAGGGTAACGCAAGGAAAGGCACGGTGAGGCTAGGCAAGGCTAATGCATGAAAACGCAAGGCTAGGCGATGCACGACAATGCAAGGAAAGCTTAAAGCTAAGGAAGGCAAAGTCAGGCGAGATAAGGCTAAGGCACGACAACGCAAGGCTAGGAAATTCAGGGAAGGCAAGCAAAGAGTAACGGAAGGTAAGCTAGGCAAGGAAAAGGAAGGAAAGGCCAGGGTAACGGAAGGAACGGCACGGCAAGGGGAAACAAGTCTAAGGCACGACACCGAACGCTAGGCAATGAACGGCAAGGCAAGGAAAGGGTAACGCATGGGAAAGCATGTTCAGGCGAGGCAAGGCTAAGGCACGACAACGCAAGGCTAGGCAATGCACGGAAAGCAAGCAAAGAGTAACGGAAAGCAAGGAAGGCAAGGGAAAGCAAGGGAAGGCAAGGGTAACGGAAGGAACGGCACGGCAAGGGGAAACAAGGCTAAGGCACGGCAACGTAGGCTAGTCAATGCACGGCAAGGCAAGGAAAGGGTACCGCATGGGAAAGCACGTTCAGGCGAGGCAAGGCTAAGGCACGACAACGCAAGGCTAGGCAATTCACGGAAGGCAAGCAAAGAGTAACGGAAGGTAAGGAAGGCAAGGGAAAGCAAAGAAAGGCAAGTGTAACGGAAGGAACGGCACGGCAAGGGGAAACAAGGCTAAGGCACGACAACGCACGGCTAGGCAATGCACGGGAAGGCAAGCAAAGGGTAACGCAAGGAAAGGCACGGTGAGGCTAGGCAAGGCTAGTGCCTGAAAACGCAAGGCTAGGCGATGCACGACAATGCAAGGAGAGCTTAAAGCAAAGGAGGGCAAGGTCAGGCGAGATAAGGCTAAGGCACGACAACGCAAGGCTAGGAAATTCACGGAAGGCAAGCAAAGAGTAACGGAAGGTAAGGAAGGCAAGGGAAAGCAAAGAAAGGCAAGTGTAACGGAAGGAACGGCACGGCAAGGGGAAACAAGGCTAAGGCACGACAACGCACGGCTAGGCAATGCACGGGAAGGCAAGCAAAGGGTAACGCAAGGAAAGGCACGGTGAGGCTAGGCAAGGCTAGTGCATGAAAACGCAAGGCTAGGCGATGCACGACAATGCAAGGAAAGCTTAAAGCAAAGGAAGGCAAGGTCAGGCGAGATAAGGCTAAGGCACGACAACGCAAGGCTAGGAAATTAAGGGAAGGCAAGCAAAGAGTAACGGAAGGTAAGCTAGGCAAGGAAAAGGAAGGAAAGGCCAGGGTAACGGAAGGAACGGCACGGCAAGGGGAAACAAGTCTAAGGCACGACACCGAACGCTAGGCAATGAACGGCAAGGCAAGGAAAGGGTAACGCATTTGAAAGCACGGTCAGGCGAGGCAACGCTAAGGCACGACAACGCAAGGCTAGGCAATGCACGGAAGGCAAGCAAAGAGTAACGGAAGGTAAGGAAGGCAAGGGAAAGCAGGGAAAGGCAAGTGTAACGGAAGGAACGGCACGGCAAGGGGAAACAAGGCTAAGGCACGACAACGCACGGCTAGGCAATGCACGGCAAGGCAAGGAAAGGGTAACGCATGGGAAAGCACGGTCAGGCGAGGCAAGGATAAGGCACGACAATGCAAGGCTAGGCAATGCACGGCAAGGCAAGGAAAGAGTAACGGAAGGAAAGGAAGGCAAGGCAAAGCCAGGCAAGACAAGTGTAACAAAAGGCACGCCACGGCAAGGGGACACAAGGCTAAGGCACGACAACGCACGGCTAGGCAATGCACGGCAAGGCAAGGAAAGGGTAACTCATGGGAAAGCACGGTGAGGCTAGGCAAGGCTAATGCACGACAACGCAATGCTAGGCAATGCACGACAATGCAAGGAAACCTTAAAGCAAAGGAAGGCACGGTCAGGCGAGATAAGGCTAAGGCACGACAACGCAAGGCTAGGCAATGCAGGGAAGGGAAGCAAAGAGTAACGGAAGGTAAGCAAGGCAAGGAAAAGGAAGGAAAGGCAAGGGTAACGGAAGGAACTGCACGGCAAGGTGAAACAAGGCTAAGGCACGGCAACGCAGGCTGGGCAATGCACGGCAAGGCAAGGAAAGGGTAACGCATGGGAAAGCACGTTCAGCCGAGGCAAGGCTAAGGCACGACAACGCAAGGCTAGGCAATGCACGGAAGGCAAGCAAAGAGTAACGGAAGGTAAGGAAGTCAAGGGAAAGCAAAGAAAGGCAAGTGTAACGGAAGGAACTGCAAGGCAAGGGGAAACAAGGCTAAGGCACGACAACGCACGGCTAGGCAATGCACGGCAAGGCAAGGAAAGGGTAACGCAAGGGATGGCACGGTCAGGTGAGGCAAGGATAAGGCACGAAAATCCAAGGCTAGGAAATGCACGGCAAGGCAAGGAAAGAGTAACGGAAGGAAAGGAAGGCAAGGCAAAGCCAGGCAAGGCAAGTGTTACAAAAGGCACGCCACGGCAAGGGGAAACAAGGCTAAGGCACGACAACGCACGGCTAGGCAATGCACGGCAAGGCAAGGAAAGGGTAACGCAAGGCAAGGCACGGTGAGGCTAGGCAAGGCTAATGCACGACAACGCAAGGCTAGGCAATGCACGACAATGCAAGGAAAGCTTAAAGCAAAGGAAGGCACGGTCAGGCGAGATAAGGCTAAGGAACGACAACGCAAGGCTAGGCAATGAACGGAAGGGAAGCAAAGAGTAAAGGAAGGTAAGCAAGGCAAGGAAAAGCAAGGAAAGGCAAGGGTAACGGAAGGAACTGCACGGCAAGGGGAAACAAGGCTAAGGCACGGCAAAGCAGGCTGGGCAATGCACGGCAAGGCAAGGAAAGGGTACCGCATGGGAAAGCACGTTCAGGCGAGGCAAGGCTAAGGCACGACAATGCAAGGCTAGGCAATTCACGGAAGGCAAACAAAGAGTAACGGAAGGAATGGAAGGCAAGGGAAAGCAAAGAAAGGCAAGTGTAACGGAAGGAACGGCTGGGCAAGGGGAAACAAGGCTAAGGCACGACAACGCACGGCTAGGCAATGCACGGCAAGGCAAGCAAAGGGTAACGCAAGGAAATGCACTGTGAGGCTAGGCAAGGCTAATGCATGAAAACGCAAGGCTAGGCGATGCACGGCAATGCAAGGAAAGCTTAAAGCAAAGGAAGGCAAGGTCAGGCGAGATAAGGCTAAGGCACGACAACGCAAGGCTAGGAAATTCAGGGAAGGGAAGCAAAGAGTAACGGAAGGTAAGCTAGGCAAGGAAAAGGAAGGACAGGCCAGGGTAACGGAAGGAACGGCACGGCAAGGGGAAACAAGGCTAAGGCACGGCAACGCAGGCTGGGCAATGCGCGGCAAGGCAAGGAAAGGGTAACTCATGGGAAAGCACGTTCAGGCGAGGCAAGGCTAAGGCACGACAACGCAAGGCTAGGCAATGCACGGAAGGCAAGCAAAGAGTAACGGAAGGTAAGGAAGGCAAGGGAAAGCAAAGAAAGGCAAGTGTAACGGAAGGAACGGCACGGCAAGGGGAAACAAGTCTAAGGCACGACAACGCACGGCTAGGCAATGCACGGCAAGGCAAGCAAAGGGTAACGCAAGGAAAGGCATTGTGAGGCTAGGCAAGGCTAATGCATGAAAACGCAAGGCTAGGCGATGCACGACAATGCAAGGAAAGCTTAAAGCAAAGGAAGGCAAGGTCAGGCGAGATAAGGCTAAGGCACGACAACGCAAGGCTAGGAAATTCAGGGAAGGCAAGCAAAGAGTAACGGAATGTAAGCTAGGCAAGGAAAAGGAAGGAAAGGCCAGGGTAACGGAAGGAACGGCACGGCAAGGGGAAACAAGTCTAAGGCACGACACCGAACGCTAGGCAATGAACGGCAAGGCAAGGAAAGGGTAACGCATTTGAAAGCACGGTCAGGCGAAGCAACGCTAAGGCACGACAACGCAAGGCTAGGCAATGCACGGAAGGCAAGCAAAGAGTAACGGAAGGTAAGGAAGGCAAGGGAAAGCAGGGAAAGGCAAGTGTAACGGAAGGAACGGCACGGCAAGGGGAAACAAGGCTAAGGCACGACAACGCACGGCTAGGCAATGCACGGCAAGGCAAGGAAAGGGTAACGCATGGGAAAGCACGGTCAGGCGAGGCAAGGATAAGGCACGACAATGCAAGGCTACGCAATGCACGGCAAGGCAAGGAAAGAGTAACGGAAGGAAAGGAAGGCAAGGCAAAACCAGGCAAGGCATGTGTAACAAAAGGCACGCCACGGCAAGGGGAAACAAGGCTAAGGCACGACAACGCACGGCTAGGCAATGCACGGCAAGGCAAGGAAAGGGTAACGCAAGGCAAGGTACGGTGAGGCTAGGCAAGGCTAATGCACGACAACGCAAGGCTAGGCAATGCATGACAATGCAAGGAAAGCTTAAAGCAAAGGAAGGCACGGTCAGGCGAGATAAGGCTAAGGCACGACAACGCAAGGCTAGGCAATGCAGGGAAGGGAAGCAAAGAGTAACGGAAGGTAAGCAAGGCAAGGAAAAGCAAGGAAAGGCAAGCGTAACGGAAGGAACTGCACGGCAAGGGGAAACAAGGCTAAGGCACGGCAACGCAGGCTGGGCAATGCACGGCAAGGCAAGGAAAGGGTAACGCATGGGAAAGCACGTTCAGGCGAGGCAAGGCTAAGGCACGACAACGCAAGGCTAGGCAATGCACGGAAGGCAAGCAAAGAGTAACGGAAGGTAAGGAAGGCAAGGGAAAGCAAAGAAAGGCAAGTGTAACGGAAGGAACGGCACGGCAAGAGGAAACAAGGCTAAGGCACGACAACGCACGGCTAGGCAATGCACGGCAAGGCAAGCAAAGGGTAACGCAAGGCAAGGCACGGTGAGGCTAGGCAAGGCTAATGCACGAAAACGCAAGGCTAGGCAATGCACGACAATGCAAGGAAACCTTAAAGCAAAGCAAGGCACGGTCAGGCGAGATAAGGCTAAGGCACTACAACGCAAGGCTAGGCAATGCAGGGAAGGGAAGCAAAGAGTAACGGAAGGTAAGCAAGGCAAGGAAAAGCAAGGAAAGGCAAGGGTAACGGAAGGAACGGCACGGCAAGGGGAAAGAAGGCTAAGGCACGGCAACGCAGGCTAGGCAATGCACGGCAAGGCAAGGAAAGGGTAACGCATGGGAAAGCACGGTCAGGCGAGGCAAGGCTAAGGCATGACAACGCAAAGCTTGGCAATGCACGGAAAGTAAGCATAGAGTAACGGAACGCAAGGAAGGCAAGGGAAAGCAAGGGAAGGCAAGGGTAACGGAAGAAACGGCACGGCAAGGGGAAACAAGGCTAAGGCACGGCAACGTAGGCTAGGCAATGCACGGCAAGGCAAGCAAAGGGTAACGCAAGGAAAGGCACGGTGAGGCTAGGCAAGGCTAATGCATGAAAACGCAAGGCTAGGCGATGCACGACAATGCAAGGAAAGCTTAAAGCTAAGGAAGGCAAGGTCAGGCGAGATAAGGCTAAGGCACGACAACGCAAGGCTAGGAAATTCAGGGAAGGCAAGCAAAGAGTAACGGAAGGTAAGCTAGGCAAGGAAAAGGAAGGAAAGGCCAGGGTAACGGAAGGAACGGCACGGCAAGGGGAAACAAGTCTAAGGCACGACACCGAACGCTAGGCAATGAACGGCAAGGCAAGGAAAGGGTAACGCATGGGAAAGCATGTTCAGGCGAGGCAAGGCTAAGGCACGACAACGCAAGGCTAGGCAATGCACGGAAAGCAAGCAAAGAGTAACGGAAAGCAAGGAAGGCAAGGGAAAGCAAGGGAAGGCAAGGGTAACGGAAGGAACGGCACGGCAAGGGGAAACAAGGCTAAGGCACGGCAATGTAGGCTAGTCAATGCACGGCAAGGCAAGGAAAGGGTACCGCATGGGAAAGCACGTTCAGGCGAGGCAAGGCTAAGGCACGACAACGCAAGGCTAGGCAATGCACGGAAGGCAAGCAAAGAGTAACGGAAGCTAAGGAAGGCAAGGGAAAGCAAAGAAAGGCAAGTGTAACGGAAGGAACTGCACGGCAAGGGGAAACAAGGCTAAGGCACGACAACGCACGGCTAGGCAATGCACGGCAAGGCAAGGAAAGGGTAACGCATGGGAAAGCACGGTCAGGCGAGGCAAGGATAAGGCACGACAATGCAAGGCTACGCAATGCACGGCAAGTCAAGGAAAGAGTAACGGATGGAAAGGAAGGCAAGGCAAAACCAGGCAAGGCAAGTGTAACAAAAGGCACGCCACGGCAAGGGGAAACAAAGCTAAGGCACGACAACGCACGGCTAGGCAATGCACGGCAAGTCAAGGAAAGGGTAACGCAAGGCAAGGTACGGTGAGGCTAGGCAAGGCTAATGCACGACAACGCAAGGCTAGGCAATGCACGACAATGCAAGGAAAGCTTAAAGCAAAGGAAGGCACGGTCAGGCGAGATAAGGCTAAGGCACGACAACGCAAGGCTAGGCAATGCAGGGAAGGGAAGCAAAGAGTAACGGAAGGTAAGCAAGGCAAGGAAAAGCAAGGAAAGGCAAGCGTAACGGAAGGAACTGCACGGCAAGGGGAAACAAGGCTAAGGCACGGCAACGCAGGCTGGGCAATGCACGGCAAGGCAAGGAAAGGGTAACGCATGGGAAAGCACGTGCAGGCGAGGCAAGGCTAAGGCACGACAACGCAAGGCTAGGCAATGCACGGAAGGCAAGCAAAGAGTAACGGAAGGTAAGGAAGGCAAGGGAAAGCAAAGAAAAGCAAGTGTAACGGAAGGAACGGCACGGCAAGAGGAAAGAAGTCTAAGGCACGACAACGCACGGCTAGGCAATGCAGGGCAAGGCAAGCAAAGGGTAACGCAAGGCAAGGCACGGTGAGGCTAGGCAAGGCTAATACACGAAAACGCAAGGCTAGGCAATGCACGACAATGCAAAGAAAGCTTAAAGCAAAGGAAGGCAAGGTCAGGCCAGAAAAGGCAAAGGCACGACAACGCAAGGCTAGGCAATTCAGGGAAGGCAAGCAAAGAGTAACGGAAGGTAAGCAAGGCAAGGAAAAGCAAGGAAAGGCAAGGGTAACGGAAGGAACGGCACGGCAAGGGGAAAGAAGTCTAAGGCACGGCAACGCAGGCTAGGCAATGCACGGCAAGGCAAGGAAAGGGTAACGCATGGGAAAGCACGGTCAGGCGAGGCAAGGCTAACGCATGACAACGCAAGGCTAGGCAATGCACGGAAAGTAAGCAAAGAGTAACGGAACGCAAGGAAGGCAAGGGAAAGCAAGGGAAGGCAAGGGTAACGGAAGGAACGGCACGGCAAGGGGAAACAAGGCTAAGGCACGGCAACGTAGGCTAGGCAATGCACGGCAAGGCAAGCAAAGGGTAACGCAAGGAAAGGCAAGGTGAGGCTAGGCAAGGCTAATGCATGAAAACGCAAGGCTAGGCGATGCACGACAATGCAAGGAAAGCTTAAAGCTAAGGAAGGCAAGGTCAGGCGTGATAAGGCTAAGGCACGACAACGCAAGGCTAGGAAATTCAGGGAAGGCAAGCAATGAGTAACGGAAGGTAATCAAGGCAAGGAAAAGGAAGGAAAGGCCAGGGTAACGGAAGGAACGGCACGGCAAGGGGAAACAAGTCTAAGGCACGACACCGATCGCTAGGCAATGAACGGCAAGGCAAGGAAAGGGTAACGCATTTGAAAGCACGTTCAGGCGAGGCAACGCTAAGGCACGACAACGCAAGGCTAGGCAATGCACGACAATGCAAGGAAAGCTTAAAGCAAAGGAAGGCACGGTCAGGCGAAATAAGGCTAAGGCACGACAACGCAAGGCTAGGCAATGCAGGGAAGGGAAGCAAAGAGTAACGGAAGGTAAGCAAGGCAAGGAAAAGCAAGGAAAGGCAAGGGTAACGGAAGGAACTGCACGGCAAGGGGAAACAAGGCTAAGGCACGGCAACGCAGGCTGGGCAATGCACGGCAAGGCAAGGAAAGGGTAACGCATGGGAAAGCACGTTCTGGCGAGGCAAGGCTAAGGCACGACAACGCAAGGCTAGGCAATGCACGGAAGGCAAGCAAAGAGTAACGGAAGCTAAGGAAGGCAAGGGAAAGCAAAGAAAGGCAAGTGTAACGGAAGGAACTGCACGGCAAGGGGAAACAAGGCTAAGGCACGACAACGCACGTCTAGGCAATGCACGGCAAGGCAAGGAAAGGGTAACTCATGGGAAAGCACGGTGAGGCTAGGCAAGGCTAATGCACGACAACGCAATGCTAGGCAATGCACGACAATGCAAGGAAACCTTAAAGCAAAGGAAGGCACGGTCAGGCGAGATAAGGCTAAGGCACTACAACGCAAGGCTAGGCAATGCAGGGAAGGGAAGCAAAGAGTAACGGAAGGTAAGCAAGGCAAGGAAAAGCAAGGAAAGGCAAGGGTAACGGAAGGAACGGCACGGCAAGGGGAAAGAAGGCTAAGGCACGGCAACGCAGGCTAGGCAATGCACGGCAAGGCAAGGAAAGGGTAACGCATGGGAAAGCACGGTCAGGCGAGGCAAGGCTAAGGCATGACAACGCAAAGCTTGGCAATGCACGGAAAGTAAGCATAGAGTAACGGAACGCAAGGAAGGCAAGGGAAAGCAAGGGAAGGCAAGGGTAACGGAAGAAACGGCACGGCAAGGGGAAACAAGGCTAAGGCACGGCAACGTAGGCTAGGCAATGCACGGCAAGGCAAGCAAAGGGTAACGCAAGGAAAGGCACGGTGAGGCTAGGCAAGGCTAATGCATGAAAACGCAAGGCTAGGCGATGCACGACAATGCAAGGAAAGCTTAAAGCTAAGGAAGGCAAGGTCAGGCGAGATAAGGCTAAGGCACGACAACGCAAGGCTAGGAAATTCAGGGAAGGCAAGCAAAGAGTAACGGAAGGTAAGCTAGGCAAGGAAAAGGAAGGAAAGGCCAGGGTAACGGAAGGAACGGCACGGCAAGGGGAAACAAGTCTAAGGCACGACACCGAACGCTAGGCAATGAACGGCAAGGCAAGGAAAGGGTAACGCATGGGAAAGCATGTTCAGGCGAGGCAAGGCTAAGGCACGACAACGCAAGGCTAGGCAATGCACGGAAAGCAAGCAAAGAGTAACGGAAAGCAAGGAAGGCAAGGGAAAGCAAGGGAAGGCAAGGGTAACGGAAGGAACGGCACGGCAAGGGGAAACAAGGCTAAGGCACGGCAATGTAGGCTAGTCAATGCACGGCAAGGCAAGGAAAGGGTACCGCATGGGAAAGCACGTTCAGGCGAGGCAAGGCTAAGGCACGACAACGCAAGGCTAGGCAATGCACGGAAGGCAAGCAAAGAGTAACGGAAGCTAAGGAAGGCAAGGGAAAGCAAAGAAAGGCAAGTGTAACGGAAGGAACTGCACGGCAAGGGGAAACAAGGCTAAGGCACGACAACGCACGGCTAGGCAATGCACGGCAAGGCAAGGAAAGGGTAACGCATGGGAAAGCACGGTCAGGCGAGGCAAGGATAAGGCACGACAATGCAAGGCTACGCAATGCACGGCAAGTCAAGGAAAGAGTAACGGATGGAAAGGAAGGCAAGGCAAAACCAGGCAAGGCAAGTGTAACAAAAGGCACGCCACGGCAAGGGGAAACAAAGCTAAGGCACGACAACGCACGGCTAGGCAATGCACGGCAAGTCAAGGAAAGGGTAACGCAAGGCAAGGTACGGTGAGGCTAGGCAAGGCTAATGCACGACAACGCAAGGCTAGGCAATGCACGACAATGCAAGGAAAGCTTAAAGCAAAGGAAGGCACGGTCAGGCGAGATAAGGCTAAGGCACGACAACGCAAGGCTAGGCAATGCAGGGAAGGGAAGCAAAGAGTAACGGAAGGTAAGCAAGGCAAGGAAAAGCAAGGAAAGGCAAGCGTAACGGAAGGAACTGCACGGCAAGGGGAAACAAGGCTAAGGCACGGCAACGCAGGCTGGGCAATGCACGGCAAGGCAAGGAAAGGGTAACGCATGGGAAAGCACGTGCAGGCGAGGCAAGGCTAAGGCACGACAACGCAAGGCTAGGCAATGCACGGAAGGCAAGCAAAGAGTAACGGAAGGTAAGGAAGGCAAGGGAAAGCAAAGAAAAGCAAGTGTAACGGAAGGAACGGCACGGCAAGAGGAAAGAAGTCTAAGGCACGACAACGCACGGCTAGGCAATGCAGGGCAAGGCAAGCAAAGGGTAACGCAAGGCAAGGCACGGTGAGGCTAGGCAAGGCTAATACACGAAAACGCAAGGCTAGGCAATGCACGACAATGCAAAGAAAGCTTAAAGCAAAGGAAGGCAAGGTCAGGCCAGAAAAGGCAAAGGCACGACAACGCAAGGCTAGGCAATTCAGGGAAGGCAAGCAAAGAGTAACGGAAGGTAAGCAAGGCAAGGAAAAGCAAGGAAAGGCAAGGGTAACGGAAGGAACGGCACGGCAAGGGGAAAGAAGTCTAAGGCACGGCAACGCAGGCTAGGCAATGCACGGCAAGGCAAGGAAAGGGTAACGCATGGGAAAGCACGGTCAGGCGAGGCAAGGCTAACGCATGACAACGCAAGGCTAGGCAATGCACGGAAAGTAAGCAAAGAGTAACGGAACGCAAGGAAGGCAAGTGAAAGCAAGGGAAGGCAAGGGTAACGGAAGGAACGGCACGGCAAGGGGAAACAAGGCTAAGGCACGGCAACGTAGGCTAGGCAATGCACGGCAAGGCAAGCAAAGGGTAACGCAAGGAAAGGCAAGGTGAGGCTAGGCAAGGCTAATGCATGAAAACGCAAGGCTAGGCGATGCACGACAATGCAAGGAAAGCTTAAAGCTAAGGAAGGCAAGGTCAGGCGAGATAAGGCTAAGGCACGACAACGCAAGGCTAGGAAATTCAGGGAAGGCAAGCAAAGAGTAACGGAAGGTAATCAAGGCAAGGAAAAGGAAGGAAAGGCCAGGGTAACGGAAGGAACGGCACGGCAAGGGGAAACAAGTCTAAGGCACGACACCGATCGCTAAGCAATGAACGGCAAGGCAAGGAAAGGGTAACGCATTTGAAAGCACGTTCAGGCGAGGCAACGCTAAGGCACGACAACGCAAGGCTAGGCAATGCACGGAAGGCAAGCAAAGAATAACGGAAGGTAAGGAAGGCAAGGGAAAGCAGGGAAAGGCAAGTGTAACGGAAGGAACGGCACGGCAAGGGGAAACAAGGCTAAGGCACGACAACGCACGGCTAGGCAATGCACGGCAAGGCAAGGAAAGGGTAACGCAAGGCAAGGCACGGTGAGGCTAGGCAATGCACGGCAAGGCAAGGAAAGAGTAACGGAAGGAAAGGAAGGCAAGGCAAAGCCAGGCAAGGCAAGTGTAACAAGAGGCACGCCACGGCAAGGGGAAACAAGGCTAAGGCACGACAACGCACGGCTACGCAATGCACGGCAAGGCAAGGAAAGGGTAACGCAAGGCAAGGCACGGTGAGGCTAGGCAAGGCTAATGCACGACAACGCAAGGCTAGGCAATGCACGACAATGCAAGGAAAGCTTAAAGCAAAGGAAGGCACGGTCAGGCGAGATAAGGCTAAGGCACGACAACGCAAGGCTAGGTAATGCACGGAAGGGAAGCAAAGAGTAACGGAAGGTAAGCAAGGCAAGGAAAAGCAAGGAAAGGCAAGGGTAACGGAAGGAACTGCACGGCAAGGGGAAACAAGGTTAAGGCACGGCAACGCAGGCTGGGCAATGCACGGCAAGGCAAGGAAAGGGTAACGCATGGGAAAGCACGTTCAGGCGAGGCAAGGCTAAGGCACGACAACGCAAGGCTAGGCAATGCACGGAAGGCAAGCAAAGAGTAACGGAAGGTAAGGAAGGCAAGGGAAAGCAAAGAAAAGCAAGTGTAACGGAAGGAACGGCACGGCAAGGGGAAACAAGGCTAAGGCACGACAACGCACGGCTAGGCAATGCACGGCAAGGCAAGCAAAGTGTAACGCAAGGCAAGGCACGGTGAGGCTAGGCAAGGGTAATGCACGAAAACACAAGGCTAGGCAATGCACGACAATGCAAGGAAAGCTTAAAGCAAAGGAACGCAAGGTCAGGCGAGATAAGGCAAAGGCACGACAACGCAAGGCTAGGCAATGCACGGAAGGCAAGCAAAGAGTAACGGAAGGTAAGGAAGGCAAGGGAAAGCAAGGAAAGGCAAGGGTAACGGAAGGAACGGCACGGCAAGGGGAAACAAGGCTAAGGCACGACAACGCACGCTAGGCAATGCACGGCAAGGCAAGGAAAGGGTAACGTATGGGAAAGCACGGTCAGGGGAGGCAAGGCTAAGGCATGACAACGCAAGGCTAGGCAATGCACGGAAAGCAAGCAAAGAGTAACGGAACGCAAGGAAGGCAAGGGAAAGCAAGGGAAGGCAAGGGTAACGGAAGGAACGGCACGGCAAGGGGTAAGAAGGCTAGGGCACGACAACGCAGGGCTAGGCAATGCACGGCAAGGCAAGGAAAGGGTAACGCAGGGGAAGGCACGGTCAGGTGAGGCAAGGATAAGGCACGACAATGCAAGGCTAGGCAATGCATGGCAAGGCAAGGAAAGAGTAACGGAAGGAAAGGAAGGCAAGGCAAAGCCAGGCAAGCAAGTGTAACAAAAGGCACGCCACGGCAAGGGGAAACAAGGCTAAGGCACGACAGCGCACGGCTAGGCAATGCAAGCCAAGGTAAGCAAAGGGTAACGCAAGGCAAGGCACGGTGAGGCTAGGCAAGGCTAATGCACGACAACGCAAGGCTAGGCAATGCACGACAATGCAAGGGAAGCTTAAAGCAAAGGAAGGCACGGTCAGGCGAGATAAGGCTAAGGCACGACAACGCAAGGCTCGGCAATGCAGGGAAGAGAAGCAAAGAGTAACGGAAGGTAAGGAAGGCAAGGGAAAGCAAAGAAAGTCAAGTGTAACGGAAGGAATTGCACGGCAAGGGGAAACAAGGCTAAGGCACGACAACGCACGGCTAGTCAATGCACGGCAAGGCAAGCAAAGGGTAACGCAATGCAAGGCACGGTGAGGCTAGGCAAGGCTAATGCACGAAAACGCAAGGCTAGGCAATGCACGACAATGCAAGGAAAGCTTAAAGCAAAGGAAGGCAAGGTCAGGCGAGATAAGGCAAAGGCACGACAACGCAAGGCTAGGCAATTCAGGGAAGGCAAGCAAAGAGTAACGGAAGGTAAGCAAGACAAGGAAAAGCAAGGAAAGGCAAGGGTAACGGAAGGAACGGCACAGCAAGGGGAAACAAGTCTAAGGCACGACACCGAACGCTAGGCAATGAACGGCAAGGCAAAGAAAGGGTTACGCATGGGAAAGCACGGTCAGGCGAGGCAAGGCTAAGGCAAGACAACGCACGGCTAGGCAATGCACGGCAAGGCAAGCAAAGGGTAACGCAAGGCAAGGCACGGTGAGGCTAGGCAAGGCTAATGCACGACAATGCAAGGCTAGGCAATGCACGACAATGCAATGAAAGCTTAAAGCAAAGGAAGGCACGGTCAGGCGAGATAAGGCTAAGGCACGACAACGCAAGGCTAGCTATGCAGGGAAGGGAAGCAAAGAGTAACGGAAGGTAAGCAAGGCAAGGAAAAGCAAGGAAAGGCAAGGGTAACGGAAGGAACTGCACGGCAAGGGGAAACAAGGCTAAGGCACGGCAACGCAGGCTAGGCAATGCACGGCAAGGCAAGGAAAGGGTAACGCATGGGAAAGCACGTTCAGGCGAGGCAAGGCTAAGGCACGACAACGCAAGGCTAGGCAATGCACGGAAGGCAAGCAAAGAGTAACGGAAGGTAAGGAAGGCAAGGGAAAGCAGGGAAAGGCAAGTGTAACGGAAGGAACGGCACGGCAAGGGGAAACAAGGCTAAGGCACGACAACGCACGGCTAGGCAATGCACGGCAAGGCAAGGAAAGGGTAACGCATGGGAAAGCACGGTCAGGCGAGGCAAGGCTAAGGCACGACAACGCAAGGCTAGGCAATGCACGGCAAGGCAAGGAAAGAGTAACGGAAGGAAAGGAAGGCAAGGCAAAACCAGGCAAGGCATGTGTAACAAAAGGCACGCCACGGCAAGGGGAAACAAGGCTAAGGCACGACAACGCACGGCTAGGCAATGCACGGCAAGGCAAGGAAAGGGTAACGCAAGGCAAGGCACGGTGAGGCTAGGCAAGGCTAATGCACGACAACGCAAGGCTAGGCAATGCACGACAATGCAAGGAAAGCTTAAAGCAAAGGAAGGCACGGTCAGGCGAGATAAGGCTAAGGCACGACAACGCAAGGCTAGGTAATGCAGGGAAGGCAAGCAAAGAGTAACGGAAGGTAAGCAAGGCAAGGAAAAGCAAGGAAAGGCAAGCGTAACGGAAGGAACGGCACGGCAAGGGGAAACAAGGCTAAGGCACGACAACGCAGGCTAGGCAATGCACGGCAAGGCAAGGAAAGGGTAACGCATGGGAAAGCACGGTCAGGCGAGGCAAGGCTAAGGCACGACAACGCAAGGCTAGGCAATGCACGGAAGGCAAGCAAAGAGTAACGGAAGGTAAGGAAGGCAAGGGAAAGCAGGAAAGGCAAGTGTAACGGAAGGAACGGCACGGCAAGGGGAAACAAGGCTAAGGCACGACAACGCACGGCTAGGCAATGCACGGCAAGGCAAGGAAAGGGTAACGCAAGGCAAGGCACGGTGAGGCTAGGCAAGGCTAATGCACGACAACGCAAGGCTAGGCAATGCACGACAATGCAAGGAAAGCTTAAAGCAAAGGAAGGCAAGGTCAGGCCAGATAAGGCAAAGGCACGACAACGCAAGGCTAGGCAATTCAGGGAAGGCAAGCAAAGAGTAACGGAAGGTAAGCAAGGCAAGGAAAAGCAAGGAAAGGCAACGTAACGGAAGGAACGGCACGGCAAGGGGCAAGGCTAAGGCACGGCAACGCAGGCTAGGCAATGCACGGCAAGGCAAGGAAAGGGTAACGCATGGGAAAGCACGGTCAGGCGAGGCAAGGCTAAGGCATGACAACGCAAGGCTTGGCAATGCACGGAAAGTAAGCAAAGAGTAACGGAACGCAAGGAAGGCAAGGGGAAAGCAAGGGAAGGCAAGGGTAACGGAAGGAACGGCACGGCAAGGGGAAACAAGGCTAAGGCACGGCAACGTAGGCTAGGCAATGCACGGCAAGGCAAGCAAAGGGTAACGCAAGGAAAGGCACGGTGAGGCTAGGCAAGGCTAATGCATGAAAACGCAAGGCTAGGCGATGCACGACAATGCAAGGAAAGCTTAAAGCTAAGGAAGGCAAAGTCAGGCGAGATAAGGCTAAGGCACGACAACGCAAGGCTAGGAAATTCAGGGAAGGCAAGCAAAGAGTAACGGAAGGTAAGCTAGGCAAGGAAAAGGAAGGAAAGGCCAGGGTAACGGAAGGAACGGCACGGCAAGGGGAAACAAGTCTAAGGCACGACACCGAACGCTAGGCAATGAACGGCAAGGCAAGGAAAGGGTAACGCATGGGAAAGCATGTTCAGGCGAGGCAAGGCTAAGGCACGACAACGCAAGGCTAGGCAATGCACGGAAAGCAAGCAAAGAGTAACGGAAAGCAAGGAAGGCAAGGGAAAGCAAGGGAAGGCAAGGGTAACGGAAGGAACGGCACGGCAAGGGGAAACAAGGCTAAGGCACGGCAACGTAGGCTAGTCAATGCACGGCAAGGCAAGGAAAGGGTACCGCATGGGAAAGCACGTTCAGGCGAGGCAAGGCTAAGGCACGACAACGCAAGGCTAGGCAATTCACGGAAGGCAAGCAAAGAGTAACGGAAGGTAAGGAAGGCAAGGGAAAGCAAAGAAAGGCAAGTGTAACGGAAGGAACGGCACGGCAAGGGGAAACAAGGCTAAGGCACGACAACGCACGGCTAGGCAATGCACGGGAAGGCAAGCAAAGGGTAACGCAAGGAAAGGCACGGTGAGGCTAGGCAAGGCTAGTGCCTGAAAACGCAAGGCTAGGCGATGCACGACAATGCAAGGAAAGCTTAAAGCAAAGGAAGGCAAGGTCAGGCGAGATAAGGCTAAGGCACGACAACGCAAGGCTAGGAAATTCACGGAAGGCAAGCAAAGAGTAACGGAAGGTAAGGAAGGCAAGGGAAAGCAAAGAAAGGCAAGTGTAACGGAAGGAACGGCACGGCAAGGGGAAACAAGGCTAAGGCACGACAACGCACGGCTAGGCAATGCACGGGAAGGCAAGCAAAGGGTAACGCAAGGAAAGGCACGGTGAGGCTAGGCAAGGCTAGTGCATGAAAACGCAAGGCTAGGCGATGCACGACAATGCAAGGAAAGCTTAAAGCAAAGGAAGGCAAGGTCAGGCGAGATAAGGCTAAGGCACGACAACGCAAGGCTAGGAAATTAAGGGAAGGCAAGCAAAGAGTAACGGAAGGTAAGCTAGGCAAGGAAAAGGAAGGAAAGGCCAGGGTAACGGAAGGAACGGCACGGCAAGGGGAAACAAGTCTAAGGCACGACACCGAACGCTAGGCAATGAACGGCAAGGCAAGGAAAGGGTAACGCATTTGAAAGCACGGTCAGGCGAGGCAACGCTAAGGCACGACAACGCAAGGCTAGGCAATGCACGGAAGGCAAGCAAAGAGTAACGGAAGGTAAGGAAGGCAAGGGAAAGCAGGGAAAGGCAAGTGTAACGGAAGGAACGGCACGGCAAGGGGAAACAAGGCTAAGGCACGACAACGCACGGCTAGGCAATGCACGGCAAGGCAAGGAAAGGGTAAAGCATGGGAAAGCACGGTCAGGCGAGGCAAGGATAAGGCACGACAATGCAAGGCTAGGCAATGCACATCAAGGCAAGGAAAGAGTAACGGAAGGAAAGGAAGGCAAGGCAAAGCCAGGCAAGGCAAGTGTAACAAAAGGCACGCCACGGCAAGGGGACACAAGGCTAAGGCACGACAACGCACGGCTAGGCAATGCACGGCAAGGCAAGGAAAGGGTAACGCAAGGCAAGGCACGGTGAGGCTAGGCAAGGCTAATGCACGACAACGCAAGGCTAGGCAATGCACGACAATGCAAGGAAAGCTTAAAGCAAAGGAAGGCACGGTCAGGCGAGATAAGGCTAAGGCACGACAACGCAAGGCTAGGCAATGCACGGAAGGCAAGCAAAGAGTAACGGAAGGTAAGGAAGGCAAGGGAAAGCAAAGAAAGGCAAGTGTAACGGAAGGAACTGCACGGCAAGGGGAAACAAGGCTAAGGCACGACAACGCACGGCTAGGCAATGCACGGCAAGGCAAGGAAAGGGTAACTCATGGGAAAGCACGGTGAGGCTAGGCAAGGCTAATGCACGACAACGCAATGCTAGGCAATGCACGACAATGCAAGGAAACCTTAAAGCAAAGGAAGGCACGGTCAGGCGAGATAAGGCTAAGGCACGACAACGCAAGGCTAGGCAATGCAGGGAAGGGAAGCAAAGAGTAACGGAAGGTAAGCAAGGCAAGGAAAAGCAAGGAAAGGCAAGGGTAACGGAAGGAACTGCACGGCAAGGTGAAACCAGGCTAAGGCACGGCAACGCAGGCTGGGCAATGCACGGCAAGGCAAGGAAAGGGTAACGCATGGGAAAGCACGTTCAGCCGAGGCAAGGCTAAGGCACGACAACGCAAGGCTAGGCAATGCACGGAAGGCAAGCAAAGAGTAACGGAAGGTAAGGAAGTCAAGGGAAAGCAAAGAAAGGCAAGTGTAACGGAAGGAACTGCAAGGCAAGGGGAAACAAGGCTAAGGCACGACAACGCACGGCTAGGCAATGCACGGCAAGGCAAGGAAAGGGTAGCGCAAGGGATGGCACGGTCAGGTGAGGCAAGGACAAGGCACGAAAATCCAAGGCTAGGAAATGCACGGCAAGGCAAGGAAAGAGTAACGGAAGGAAAGGAAGGCAAGGCAAAGCCAGGCAAGGCAAGTGTAACAAAAGGCACGCCACGGCAAGGGGAAACAAGGCTAAGGCACGACAACGCACGGCTAGGCAATGCACGGCAAGGCAAGGAAAGGGTAACGCAAGGCAAGGCACGGTGAGGCTAGGCAAGGCTAATGCACGACAACGCAAGGCTAGGCAATGCACGACAATGCAAGGAAAGCTTAAAGCAAAGGAAGGCACGGTCAGGCGAGATAAGGCTAAGGCACGACAACGCAAGGCTAGGCAATGAACGGAAGGGAAGCAAAGAGTAAAGGAAGGTAAGCAAGGCAAGGAAAAGCAAGGAAAGGCAAGGGTAACGGAAGCAACTGCACGGCAAGGGGAAACAAGGCTAAGGCACGGCAAAGCAGGCTGGGCAATGCACGGCAAGGCAAGGAAAGGGTACCGCATGGGAAAGCACGTTCAGGCGAGGCAAGGCTAAGGCACGACAATGCAAGGCTAGGCAATTCACGGAAGGCAAACAAAGAGTAACGGAAGGAATGGAAGGCAAGGGAAAGCAAAGAAAGGCAAGTGTAACGGAAGGAACGGCTGGGCAAGGGGAAACAAGGCTAAGGCACGACAACGCACGGCTAGGCAATGCACGGCAAGGCAAGCAAAGGGTAACGCAAGGAAATGCACTGTGAGGCTAGGCAAGGCTAATGCATGAAAACGCAAGGCTAGGCGATGCACGGCAATGCAAGGAAAGCTTAAAGCAAAGGAAGGCAAGGTCAGGCGAGATAAGGCTAAGGCACGACAACGCAAGGCTAGGAAATTCAGGGAAGGGAAGCAAAGAGTAACGGAAGGTAAGCTAGGCAAGGAAAAGGAAGGAAAGGCCAGGGTAACGGAAGGAACGGCACGGCAAGGGGAAACAAGGCTAAGGCACGGCAACGCAGGCTGGGCAATGCACGGCAAGGCAAGGAAAGGGTAACTCATGGGAAAGCACGTTCAGGCGAGGCAAGGCTAAGGCACGACAACGCAAGGCTAGGCAATGCACGGAAGGCAAGCAAAGAGTAACGGAAGGTAAGGAAGGCAAGGGAAAGCAGTCTAAGGCACGACAACGCACGGCTAGGCAATGCACGGCAAGGCAAGCAAAGGGTAACGCAAGGAAAGGCATTGTGAGGCTAGGCAAGGCTAATGCATGAAAACGCAAGGCTAGGCGATGCACGACAATGCAAGGAAAGCTTAAAGCAAAGGAAGGCAAGGTCAGGCGAGATAAGGCTAAGGCACGACAACGCAAGGCTAGGAAATTCAGGGAAGGCAAGCAAAGAGTAACGGAATGTAAGCTAGGCAAGGAAAAGGAAGGAAAGGCCAGGGTAACGGAAGGAACGGCACGGCAAGGGGAAACAAGTCTAAGGCACGACACCGAACGCTAGGCAATGCACGGCAAGGCAAGGAAAGGGTGAGGCAAGGAAAAGGCACGACAATGCAAGGCTAGGCAATGCACGGCAAGGCAATTAAAGAGTAACGGAAGGAAAGGAAGGCAAGTCAAAGCCAGGAAAGGCAAGTGTAACAAAAGGCACGCCACGGCAAGGGGAAGCAAGGCTAAGGCACGACAACGCAAGGCTAGGCAATGCAGTGAAGGCAAGCAAAGAGTAACGCATGGGAAAGCACGGTCAGGGGAGGCAAGGCTAAGGCACGACAACGCAAGGCTAGGCAATGCACGGAAGGCAAGCAAAGAGTAACGGAAGGTAAGGAAGGCAAGGGAAAGCAAAGAAAAGCAAGGTAACGGAAGGAACTGCACGGCAAGGGAAACAAGGCTAAGGCACGGCAACGCAGGCTGGGCAATGCACGGCAAGGCAAGGAAAGGGTAACGCATTTAAGGAAAGGCAGGTAACGGAAGGAACGCACGGCAAGGGAAAAAGAAAGCACGGTCAGGCGAAGCAACGCTAAGGCACGACAACGCAAGGCTAGGCAATGCACGGAAGGCAAGCAAAGAGTAACGGAAGGTAAGGAAGTCAAGGGAAAGCAAAGAAAGGCAAGTGTAACGGAAGGAACGGCACGGCAAGGGGAAACAAGGCTAAGGCACGACAACGCACGGCTAGGCAATGCACGGCAAGGCAAGGAAAGGGTAACGCATGGGAAAGCACGGTCAGGCGAGGCAAGGATAAGGCACGACAATGCAAGGCTACGCAATGCACGGCAAGGCAAGGAAAGAGTAACGGAAGGAAAGGAAGGCAAGGCAAAACCAGGCAAGGCATGTGTAACAAAAGGCACGCCACGGCAAGGGGAAACAAGGCTAAGGCACGACAACGCACGGCTAGGCAATGCACGGCAAGGCAAGGAAAGGGTAACGCAAGGCAAGGTACGGTGAGGCTAGGCAAGGCTAATGCACGACAACGCAAGGCTAGGCAATGCACGACAATGCAAGGAAAGCTTAAAGCAAAGGAAGGCACGGTCAGGCGAGATAAGGCTAAGGCACGACAACGCAAGGCTAGGCAATGCAGGGAAGGGAAGCAAAGAGTAACGGAAGGTAAGCAAGGCAAGGAAAAGCAAGGAGGCAAGGGTAACGGAAGGAACTGCACGGCAAGGGGAAACAAGGCTAAGGCACGGCAAAGCAGGCTGGGCAATGCACGGCAAGGCAAGGAAAGGGTAACGCATGGGAAAGCACGTTCAGGCGAGGCAAGGCTAAGGCACGACAACGCAAGGCTAGGCAATGCACGGAAGGCAAGCAAAGAGTAACGGAAGGTAAGGAAGGCAAGGGAAAGCAAAGAAAAGCAAGTGTAACGGAAGGAACGGCACGGCAAGAGGAAAGAAGGCTAAGGCACGACAACGCACGGCTAGGCAATGCAGGGCAAGGCAAGCAAAGGGTAACGCAAGGCAAGGCACGGTGAGGCTAGGCAAGGCTAATGCACGAAAACGCAAGGCTAGGCAATGCACGACAATGCAAGGAAAGCTTAAAGCAAAGGAAGGCAAGGTCAGGCCAGATAAGGCAAATGCACGACAACGCAAGGCTAGGCAATTCATTGAAGGCAAGCAAAGAGTAACGGAAGGTAAGCAAGGCAAGGAAAAGCAAGGAAAGGCAAGGGTAACGGAAGGAACGGCACGGCAAGGGGAAAGAAGGCTAAGGCACGGCAACGCAGGCTAGGCAATGCACGGCAAGGCAAGGAAAGGGTAACGCATGGGAAAGCACGGTCAGGCGAGGCAAGGCTAAGGCATGACAACGCAAGGCTTGGCAATGCACGGAAAGTAAGCAAAGAGTAACGGAACGCAAGGAAGGCAAGGGAAAGCAAGGGAAGGCAAGGGTAACGGAAGGAACGGCACGGCAAGGGGAAACAAGGCTAAGGCACGGCAACGTAGGCTAGTCAATGCACGGCAAGGCAAGGAAAGGGTACCGCATGGGAAAGCACGTTCAGGCGAGGCAAGGCTAAGGCACGACAACGCAAGGCTAGGCAATTCACGGAAGGCAAGCAAAGAGTAACGGAAGGTAAGGAAGGCAAGGGAAAGCAAAGAAAGGCAAGTGTAACGGAAGGAACGGCACGGCAAGGGGAAACAAGGCTAAGGCACGACAACGCACGGCTAGGCAATGCACGGGAAGGCAAGCAAAGGCTAACGCAAGGAAAGCTACGGTGAGGCTAGGCAAGGCTAATGCACGAAAACGCAAGGCTAGGCGATGCACGACAATGCAAGGGAGCTTAAAGCAAAGGAATGCAAGGTCAGGCGAGATAAGGCTAAGGCACGACAACGCAAGGCTAGGAAATTCAGGGAAGGCAAGCAAAGAGTAACGGAAGGTAAGCTAGGCAAGGAAAAGGAAGGAAAGGTCAGGGTAACGGAAGGAACGGCACGGCAAGGGGAAACAAGTCTAAGGCACGACACCGAACGCTAGGCAATGAACGGAAAGGCAAGGAAAGGGTAACGCATTTGAAAGCACGGTCAGGCGAGGCAACGCTAAGGCACGACAACGCAAGGCTAGGCAATGCACGGAAGGCAAGCATAGAGTAACGGAAGGTAAGGAAGGCAAGGGAAAGCAGGGAAAGGCAAGTGTAACGGAAGGAACGGCACGGCAAGGGGAAACAAGGCTAAGGCACGACAACGCACGGCTAGGCAATGCACGGCAAGGCAAGGAAAGGGTAACGCATGGGAAAGCACGGTCAGGCGAGGCAAGGATAAGGCACGACAATGCAAGGCTAGGCATTGCACGGCAAGGCAAGGAAAGAGTAACGGAAGGAAAGGAAGGCAAGGCAAAGCCAGGCAAGGCAAGTGTAACAAAAGGCACGCGACGGCAAGGGGACACAAGGCTAAGGCACGACAACGCACGGCTAGGCAATGCACGGCAAGGCAAGGAAAGGGTAACGCAAGGCAAGGCACGGTGAGGCTAGGCAAGGCTAATGCACGACAACGCAAGGCTAGGCAATGCACGACAATGCAAGGAAAGCTTAAAGCAAAGGAAGGCACGGTCAGGCGAGATAAGGCTAAGGCACGACAACGCAAGGCTAGGCAATGGAGGGCAGGGAAGCAAAGAGTAACGGAAGGTAAGCAAGGCAAGGAAAAGCAAGGAAAGGCAAGGGTAACGGAAGGAACTGCACGGCAAGGGGAAACAAGGCTAAGGCACGGCAACGCAGGCTGGGCAATGCACGGCAAGGCAAGGAAAGGGTAACGCATGGGAAAGCACGTTCAGGCGAGGCAAGGCTAAGGCACGACAACGCAAGACTAGGCAATGCACGGAAGGCAAGCAAAGAGTAACGGAAGGTAAGGAAGGCAAGGGAAAGCAAAGAAAGGCAAGTGTAACGGAAGGAACTGCACGGCAAGGGGAAACAAGGCTAAGGCACGACAACGCACGGCTAGGCAATGCACGGCAAGGCAAGGAAAGGGTAACTCATGGGAAAGCACGGTGAGGCTAGGCAAGGCTAATGCAGGACAACGCAATGCTAGGCAATGCACGACAATGCAAGGAAACCTTAAAGCAAAGGAAGGCACGGTCAGGCGAGATAAGGCTAAGGCACTACAACGCAAGCCTAGGCAATGCAGGGAAGGGAAGCAAAGGGTAACGGAAGGTAAGCAAGGCAAGGAAAAGCAAGGAAAGGCAAGGGTAACGGAAGGAACTGCACGGCAAGGTGAAACAAGGCTAAGGCACGGCAACGCAGGCTGGGCAATGCACGGCAAGGCAAGGAAAGGGTAACGCAAGGGATGGCACGGTCAGGTGAGGCAAGGATAAGGCACGAAAATCCAAGGCTAGGCAATGCACGGCAAGGCAAGGAAAGAGTAACGGAAGGAAAGGAAGGCAAGGCAAAGCCAGGCAAGGCAAGTGTAACAAAAGGCACGCCACCGCAAGGGGAAACAAGGCTAAGGCACGACAACGCACGGCTAGGCAATGCACGGCAAGGCAAGGAAAGGGTAACGCAAGGCAAGGCACGGTGAGGCTAGGCAAGGCTAATGCACGACAACGCAAGGCTAGGCAATGCACGACAATGCAAGGAAAGCTTAAAGCAAAGGAAGGCACGGTCAGGCCAGATAAGGCTAAGGCACGACAACGCAACGCTAGGCAATTCAGGGAAGGCAAGCAAAGAGTAACGGAAGGTAAGCAAGGCAAGGAAAAGCAAGGAAAGGCAAGGGTAACGGAAGGAACGGCAAGGCAAGGGGAAAGAAGGCTAAGGCACGGCAACGCAGGCTAGGCAATGCACGGCAAGGCAAGGAAAGGGTAACGCATGGGAAAGCACGGTCAGGCGAGGCAAGGCTAAGGCATGACAACGCAAGCTTGGCAATGCACGGAAAGTAAGAGTAACGGAACGCAAGGAAGGCAAGGGAAAGCAAGGGAAGGCTAACGGAAGAAACGGCACGGCAAGGGGAAACAAGGCTAAGGCACGGCAACGTAGGCTAGGCAATGCACGGCAAGGCAAGCAAAGGGTAACGCAAGGAAAGGCACGGTGAGGCTAGGCAAGGCTAATGCATGAAAACGCAAGGCTAGGCGATGCACGACAATGCAAGGAAAGCTTAAAGCTAAGGAAGGCAAGGTCAGGCGAGATAAGGCTAAGGCACGACAACGCAAGGCTAGGAAATTCAGGGAAGGCAAGCCAAGAGTAACGGAAGGTAAGCTAGGCAAGGAAAAGGAAGGAAAGGCCAGGGTAACGGAAGGAACGGTACGGCAAGGGGAAACAAGTCTAAGGCACGACACCGAACGCTAGGCAATGAACGGCAAGGCAAGGAAAGGGTAACGCATGGGAAAGCATGTACAGGCGAGGCAAGGCTAAGGCACGACAACGCAAGGCTAGGCAATGCACGGAAAGCAAGCAAAGAGTAACGGAAAGCAAGGAAGGCAAGGGAAAGCAAGGGAAGGCAAGGGTAACGGAAGGAACGGCACGGCAAGGGGAAACAAGGCTAAGGCACGGCAACGTAGGCTAGTCAATGCACGGCAAGGCAAGGAAAGGGTACCGCATGGGAAAGCACGTTCAGGCGAGGCAAGGCTAAGGCACGACAACGCAAGGCTAGGCAATGCACGGAAGGCAAGCAAAGAGTAACGGAAGCTAAGGAAGGCAAGGGAAAGCAAAGAAAGGCAAGTGTAACGGAAGGAACTGCACGGCAAGGGGAAACAAGGCTAAGGCACGACAACGCACGGCTAGGCAATGCACGGCAAGGCAAGGAAAGGGTAACTCATGGGAAAGCACGGTGAGGCTAGGCAAGGCTAATGCACGACAACGCAATGCTAGGCAATGCACGACAATGCAAGGAAACCTTAAAGCAAAGGAAGGCACGGTCAGGCGAGATAAGGCTAAGGCACTACAACGCAAGGCTAGGCAATGCAGGGAAGGGAAGCAAAGAGTAACGGAAGGTAAGCAAGGCAAGGAAAAGCAAGGAAAGGCAAGGGTAACGGAAGGAACTGCACGGCAAGGTGAAACAAGGCTAAGGCACGGCAACGCAGGCTGGGCAATGCACGGCAAGGCAAGGAAAGGGTAACGCAAGGGATGGCACGGTCAGTTGAGGCAAGGATAAGGCACGAAAATCCAAGGCTAGGCAATGCACGGCAAGGCAAGGAAAGAGTAACGGAAGGAAAGGAAGGCAAGGCAAAGCCAGGCAAGGCAAGTGTAACAAAAGGCACGCCACCGCAAGGGGAAACAAGGCTAAGGCACGACAACGCAGGGCTAGGCAATGCACGGCAAGGCAAGGAAAGGGTAACGCAAGGCATGGCACGGTGAGGCTAGGCAAGGCTAATGCACGACAACGCAAGGCTAGGCAATGCACGACAATGCAAGGAAAGTTTAAAGCAAAGGAAGGCACGGTCAGGCGAGATAAGGCTAAGGCACGACAACGCAAGGCTAGGCAATGAACGGAAGGGAAGCAAAGAGTAAAGGAAGGTAAGCAAGGCAAGGAAAAGCAAGGAAAGGCAAGGGTAACGGAAGGAACTGCACGGCAAGGGGAAACAAGGCTAAGGCACGGCAAAGCAGGCTGGGCAATGCACGGCAAGGCAAGGAAAGTGTAACGCATGGGAAAGCACGTTCAGGCGAGGCAAGGCTAAGGCACGACAACGCAAGGCTAGGCAATGCACGGAAGGCAAGCAAAGAGTAACGGAAGGTAAGGAAGGCAAGGGAAAGCAAAGAAAAGCAAGTGTAACGGAAGGAACGGCACGGCAAGAGGAAAGAAGGCTAAGGCACGACAACGCACGGCTAGGCAATGCAGGGCAAGGCAAGCAAAGGGTAACGCAAGGCAAGGCACGGTGAGGCTAGGCAAGGCTAATGCACGAAAACGCAAGGCTAGGCAATGCACGACAATGCAAGGAAAGCTTAAAGCAAAGGAAGGCAAGGTCAGGCCAGATAAGGGAAAGGCACGACAACGCAAGGCTAGGCAATTCAGGGAAGGCAAGCAAAGAGTAACGGAAGGTAAGCAAGGCAAGGAAAAGCAAGGAAAGGCAAGGGTAACGGAAGGAACGGCACGGCAAGGGGAAAGAAGGCTAAGGCACGGCAACGCAGGCTAGGCAATGCACGGCAAGGCAAGGAAAGGGTAACGCATGGGAAAGCACGGTCAGGCGAGGCAAGGCTAAGGCATGACAACGCAAGGCTTGGCAATGCACGGAAAGTAAGCAAAGAGTAACGGAACGCAAGGAAGGCAAGGGAAAGCAAGGGAAGGCAAGGGTAACGGAAGGAACGGCACGGCAAGGGGAAACAAGGCTAAGGCACGGCAACGTAGGCTAGGCAATGCACGGCAAGGCAAGCAAAGGGTAACGCAAGGAAAGGCACGGTGAGGCTAGGCAAGGCTAATGCATGAAAACGCAAGGCTAGGCGATGCACGACAATGCAAGGAAAGCTTAAAGCTAAGGAAGGCAAGGTCAGGCGAGATAAGGCTAAGGCACGACAACGCAAGGCTAGGAAATTCAGGGAAGGCAAGCAAAGAGTAACGGAAGGTAAGCTAGGCAAGGAAAAGGAAGGAAAGGCCAGGGTAACGGAAGGAACGGCACGGCAAGGGGAAACAAGTCTAAGGCACGACACCGAACGCTAGGCAATGAACGGCAAGGCAAGGAAAGGGTAACGCATGGGAAAGCATGTTCAGGCGAGGCAAGGCTAAGGCACGACAACGCAAGGCTAGGCAATGCACGGAAAGCAAGCAAAGAGTAACGGAAAGCAAGGAAGGCAAGGGAAAGCAAGGGAAGGCAAGGGTAACGGAAGGAACGGCACGGCAAGGGGAAACAAGGCTAAGGCACGGCAACGTAGGCTAGTCAATGCACGGCAAGGCAAGGAAAGGGTACCGCATGGGAAAGCACGTTCAGGCGAGGCAAGGCTAAGGCACGACAACGCAAGGCTAGGCAATTCACGGAAGGCAAGCAAAGAGTAACGGAAGGTAAGGAAGGCAAGGGAAAGCAAAGAAAGGCAAGTGTAACGGAAGGAACGGCACGGCAAGGGGAAACAAGGCTAAGGCACGACAACGCACGGCTAGGCAATGCACGGGAAGGCAAGCAAAGGGTAACGCAAGGAAAGGCACGGTGAGGCTAGGCAAGGCTAGTGCATGAAAACGCAAGGCTAGGCGATGCACGACAATGCAAGGAAAGCTTAAAGCAAAGGAAGGCAAGGTCAGGCGAGATAAGGCTAAGGCACGACAACGCAAGGCTAGGAAATTCAGGGAAGGCAAGCAAAGAGTAACGGAAGGTAAGCTAGGCAAGGAAAAGGAAGGAAAGGCCAGGGTAACGGAAGGAACGGCACGGCAAGGGGAAACAAGTCTAAGGCACGACACCGAACGCTAGGCAATGAACGGCAAGGCAAGGAAAGGGTAACGCATTTGAAAGCACGGTCAGGCGAGGCAACGCTAAGGCACGACAACGCAAGGCTAGGCAATGCACGGAAGGCAAGCAAAGAGTAACGGAAGGTAAGGAAGGCAAGGGAAAGCAGGGAAAGGCAAGTGTAACGGAAGGAACGGCACGGCAAGGGGAAACAAGGCTAAGGCACGACAACGCACGGCTAGGCAATGCACGGCAAGGCAAGGAAAGGGTAACGCATGGGAAAGCACGGTCAGGCGAGGCAAGGATAAGGCACGACAATGTAAGGCTAGGCAATGCACGGCAAGGCAAGGAAAGAGTAACGGAAGGAAAGGAAGGCAAGGCAAAGCCAGGCAAGGCAAGTGTAACAAAAGGCACGCCACGGCAAGGGGACACAAGGCTAAGGCACGACAACGCACGGCTAGGCAATGCACGGCAAGGCAAGGAAAGGGTAACGCAAGGCAAGTCACGGTGAGGCTAGGCAAGGCTAATGCACGACAACGCAAGGCTAGGCAATGCACGACAATGCAAGGAAAGCTTAAAGCAAAGGAAGGCACGGTTAGGCGAGATAAGGCTAAGGCACGACAACGCAAGGCTAGGCAATTCAGGGAAGGGAAGCAAAGAGTAACGGAAGGTAAGCAAGGCAAGGAAAAGCAAGGAAAGGCAAGGGTAACGGAAGGAACTGCACGGCAAGGGGAAACAAGGCTAAGGCACGGCAACGCAGGCTGGGCAATGCACGGCAAGGCAAGGAAAGGGTAACGCATGGGAAAGCACGTTCAGGCGAGGCAAGGCTAAGGCACGACAACGCAAGGCTAGGCAATGCACGGAAGGCAAGCAAAGAGTAACGGAAGCTAAGGAAGGCAAGGGAAAGCAAAGAAAGGCAAGTGTAACGGAAGGAACTGCACGGCAAGGGGAAACAAGGCTAAGGCACGACAACGCACGTCTAGGCAATGCACGGCAAGGCAAGGAAAGGGTAACTCATGGGAAAGCACGGTGAGGCTAGGCAAGGCTAATGCACGACAACGCAATGCTACGCAATGCACGACAATGCAAGGAAACCTTAAAGCAAAGGAAGGCACGGTCAGGCGAGATAAGGCTAAGGCACTACAACGCAAGGCTAGGCAATGCAGGGAAGGGAAGCAAAGAGTAACGGAAGGTAAGCAAGGCAAGGAAAAGCAAGGAAAGGCAAGGGTAACGGAAGGAACTGCACGGCAAGGTGAAACAAGGCTAAGGCACGGCAACGCAGGCTGGGCAATGCACGGCAAGGAAAGGAAAGGGTAACGCAAGGGATGGCACGGTCAGTTGAGGCAAGGATAAGGCACGAAAATCCAAGGCTAGGCAATGCACGGCAAGGCAAGGAAAGAGTAACGGAAGGAAAGGAAGGCAAGGCAAAGCCAGGCAAGGCAAGTGTAACAAAAGGCACGCAACCGCAAGGGGAAACAAGGCTAAGGCACGACAACGCACGGCTAGGCAATGCACGGCAAGGCAAGGAAAGGGTAACGCAAGGCAAGGCACGGTGAGGCTAGGCAAGGCTAATGCACGACAACGCAAGGCTAGGCAATGCACGACAATGCAAGGAAAGCTTAAGGCAAAGGAAGGCAAGGTCAGGCCAGATAAGGCAAAGGCACGACAACGCAAGGCTAGGCAATTCAGGGAAGGCAAGCAAAGAGTAACGGAAGGTAAGCAAGGCAAGGAAAAGCAAGGAAAGGCAAGGGTAACGGAAGGAACGGCACGGCAAGGGGAAAGAAGGCTAAGGCACGGCAACGCAGGCTAGGCAATGCACGGCAAGGCAAGGAAAGAGTAACGGAAGGAAAGGAAGGCAAGGCAAAGCCAGGCAAGGCAAGTGTAACAAAAGGCACGCCACCGCAAGGGGAAACAAGGCTAAGGCACGACAACGCAGGGCTAGGCAATGCACGGCAAGGCAAGGAAAGGGTAACGCAAGGCATGGCACGGTGAGGCTAGGCAAGGCTAATGCACGACAACGCAAGGCTAGGCAATGCACGACAATGCAAGGAAAGTTTAAAGCAAAGGAAGGCACGGTCAGGCGAGATAAGGCTAAGGCACGACAACGCAAGGCTAGGCAATGAACGGAAGGGAAGCAAAGAGTAAAGGAAGGTAAGCAAGGCAAGGAAAAGCAAGGAAAGGCAAGGGTAACGGAAGGAACTGCACGGCAAGGGGAAACAAGGCTAAGGCACGGCAAAGCAGGCTGGGCAATGCACGGCAAGGCAAGGAAAGTGTAACGCATGGGAAAGCACGTTCAGGCGAGGCAAGGCTAAGGCACGACAACGCAAGGCTAGGCAATGCACGGAAGGCAAGCAAAGTGTAACGGAAGGTAAGGAAGGCAAGGGAAAGCAAAGAAAAGCAAGTGTAACGGAAGGAACGGCACGGCAAGAGGAAAGAAGGCTAAGGCACGACAACGCACGGCTAGGCAATGCAGGGCAAGGCAAGCAAAGGGTAACGCAAGGCAAGGCACGGTGAGGCTAGGCAAGGCTAATGCACGAAAACGCAAGGCTAGGCAATGCACGACAATGCAAGGAAAGCTTAAAGCAAAGGAAGGCAAGGTCAGGCCAGATAAGGGAAAGGCACGACAACGCAAGGCTAGGCAATTCAGGGAAGGCAAGCAAAGAGTAACGGAAGGTAAGCAAGGCAAGGAAAAGCAAGGAAAGGCAAGGGTAACGGAAGGAACGGCACGGCAAGGGGAAAGAAGGCTAAGGCACGGCAACGCAGGCTAGGCAATGCACGGCAAGGCAAGGAAAGGGTAACGCATGGGAAAGCACGGTCAGGCGAGGCAAGGCTAAGGCATGACAACGCAAGGCTTGGCAATGCACGGAAAGTAAGCAAAGAGTAACGGAACGCAAGGAAGGCAAGGGAAAGCAAGGGAAGGCAAGGGTAACGGAAGGAACGGCACGGCAAGGGGAAACAAGGCTAAGGCACGGCAACGTAGGCTAGGCAATGCACGGCAAGGCAAGCAAAGGGTAACGCAAGGAAAGGCACGGTGAGGCTAGGCAAGGCTAATGCATGAAAACGCAAGGCTAGGCGATGCACGACAATGCAAGGAAAGCTTAAAGCTAAGGAAGGCAAGGTCAGGCGAGATAAGGCTAAGGCACGACAACGCAAGGCTAGGAAATTCAGGGAAGGCAAGCAAAGAGTAACGGAAGGTAAGCTAGGCAAGGAAAAGGAAGGAAAGGCCAGGGTAACGGAAGGAACGGCACGGCAAGGGGAAACAAGTCTAAGGCACGACACCGAACGCTAGGCAATGAACGGCAAGGCAAGGAAAGGGTAACGCATGGGAAAGCATGTTCAGGCGAGGCAAGGCTAAGGCACGACAACGCAAGGCTAGGCAATGCACGGAAAGCAAGCAAAGAGTAACGGAAAGCAAGGAAGGCAAGGGAAAGCAAGGGAAGGCAAGGGTAACGGAAGGAACGGCACGGCAAGGGGAAACAAGGCTAAGGCACGGCAACGTAGGCTAGTCAATGCACGGCAAGGCAAGGAAAGGGTACCGCATGGGAAAGCACGTTCAGGCGAGGCAAGGCTAAGGCACGACAACGCAAGGCTAGGCAATTCACGGAAGGCAAGCAAAGAGTAACGGAAGGTAAGGAAGGCAAGGGAAAGCAAAGAAAGGCAAGTGTAACGGAAGGAACGGCACGGCAAGGGGAAACAAGGCTAAGGCACGACAACGCACGGCTAGGCAATGCACGGGAAGGCAAGCAAAGGGTAACGCAAGGAAAGGCACGGTGAGGCTAGGCAAGGCTAGTGCATGAAAACGCAAGGCTAGGCGATGCACGACAATGCAAGGAAAGCTTAAAGCAAAGGAAGGCAAGGTCAGGCGAGATAAGGCTAAGGCACGACAACGCAAGGCTAGGAAATTCAGGGAAGGCAAGCAAAGAGTAACGGAAGGTAAGCTAGGCAAGGAAAAGGAAGGAAAGGCCAGGGTAACGGAAGGAACGGCACGGCAAGGGGAAACAAGTCTAAGGCACGACACCGAACGCTAGGCAATGAACGGCAAGGCAAGGAAAGGGTAACGCATTTGAAAGCACGGTCAGGCGAGGCAACGCTAAGGCACGACAACGCAAGGCTAGGCAATGCACGGAAGGCAAGCAAAGAGTAACGGAAGGTAAGGAAGGCAAGGGAAAGCAGGGAAAGGCAAGTGTAACGGAAGGAACGGCACGGCAAGGGGAAACAAGGCTAAGGCACGACAACGCACGGCTAGGCAATGCACGGCAAGGCAAGGAAAGGGTAACGCAAGGCAAGTCACGGTGAGGCTAGGCAAGGCTAATGCACGACAACGCAAGGCTAGGCAATGCACGACAATGCAAGGAAAGCTTAAAGCAAAGGAAGGCACGGTTAGGCGAGATAAGGCTAAGGCACGACAACGCAAGGCTAGGCAATTCAGGGAAGGGAAGCAAAGAGTAACGGAAGGTAAGCAAGGCAAGGAAAAGCAAGGAAAGGCAAGGGTAACGGAAGGAACTGCACGGCAAGGGGAAACAAGGCTAAGGCACGGCAACGCAGGCTGGGCAATGCACGGCAAGGCAAGGAAAGGGTAACGCATGGGAAAGCACGTTCAGGCGAGGCAAGGCTAAGGCACGACAACGCAAGGCTAGGCAATGCACGGAAGGCAAGCAAAGAGTAACGGAAGCTAAGGAAGGCAAGGGAAAGCAAAGAAAGGCAAGTGTAACGGAAGGAACTGCACGGCAAGGGGAAACAAGGCTAAGGCACGACAACGCACGTCTAGGCAATGCACGGCAAGGCAAGGAAAGGGTAACTCATGGGAAAGCACGGTGAGGCTAGGCAAGGCTAATGCACGACAACGCAATGCTAGGCAATGCACGACAATGCAAGGAAACCTTAAAGCAAAGGAAGGCACGGTCAGGCGAGATAAGGCTAAGGCACTACAACGCAAGGCTAGGCAATGCAGGGAAGGGAAGCAAAGAGTAACGGAAGGTAAGCAAGGCAAGGAAAAGCAAGGAAAGGCAAGGGTAACGGAAGGAACTGCACGGCAAGGTGAAACAAGGCTAAGGCACGGCAACGCAGGCTGGGCAATGCACGGCAAGGAAAGGAAAGGGTAACGCAAGGGATGGCACGGTCAGTTGAGGCAAGGATAAGGCACGAAAATCCAAGGCTAGGCAATGCACGGCAAGGCAAGGAAAGAGTAACGGAAGGAAAGGAAGGCAAGGCAAAGCCAGGCAAGGCAAGTGTAACAAAAGGCACGCAACCGCAAGGGGAAACAAGGCTAAGGCACGACAACGCACGGCTAGGCAATGCACGGCAAGGCAAGGAAAGGGTAACGCAAGGCAAGGCACGGTGAGGCTAGGCAAGGCTAATGCACGACAACGCAAGGCTAGGCAATGCACGACAATGCAAGGAAAGCTTAAGGCAAAGGAAGGCAAGGTCAGGCCAGATAAGGCAAAGGCACGACAACGCAAGGCTAGGCAATTCAGGGAAGGCAAGCAAAGAGTAACGGAAGGTAAGCAAGGCAAGGAAAAGCAAGGAAAGGCAAGGGTAACGGAAGGAACGGCACGGCAAGGGGAAAGAAGGCTAAGGCACGGCAACGCAGGCTAGGCAATGCACGGCAAGGCAAGGAAAGGGTAACGCATGGGAAAGCACGGTCAGGCGAGGCAAGGCTAAGGCACGACAACGCAAGGCTTGGCAATGCACGGAAAGTAAGCAAAGAGTAACGGAACGCAAGGAAGGCAAGGGAAAGCATGGGAAGGCAAGGGTAACGGAAGGAACGGCACGGCAAGGGGAAACAAGGCTAAGGCACGGCAACGTAGGCTAGGCAATGCACGGCAAGGCAAGCAAAGGGTAACGCAAGGAAAGGCACGGTGAGGCTAGGCAAGGCTAATGCATGAAAACGCAAGGCTAGGCGATGCACGACAATGCAAGGAAAGCTTAAAGCTAAGGAAGGCAAGGTCAGGCGAGATAAGGCTAAGGCACGACAACGCAAGGCTAGGAAATTCAGGGAAGGCAAGCAAAGAGTAACGGAAGGTAAGCTAGGCAAGGAAAAGGAAGGAAAGGCCAGGGTAACGGAAGGAACGGCACGGCAAGGGGAAACAAGTCTAAGGCACGACACCGAACGCTAGGCAATGAACGGCAAGGCAAGGAAAGGGTAACGCATGGGAAAGCATGTTCAGGCGAGGCAAGGCTAAGGCACGACAACGCAAGGCTAGGCAATGCACGGAAAGCAAGCAAAGAGTAACGGAAAGCAAGGAAGGCAAGGGAAAGCAAGGGAAGGCAAGGGTAACGGAAGGAACGGCACGGCAAGGGGAAACAAGGCTAAGGCACGGCAACGTAGGCTAGTCAATGCACGGCAAGGCAAGGAAAGGGTACCGCATGGGAAAGCACGTTCAGGCGAGGCAAGGCTAAGGCACGACAACGCAAGGCTAGGCAATTCACGGAAGGCAAGCAAAGAGTAACGGAATGTAAGGAAGGCAAGGGAAAGCAAAGAAAGGCAAGTGTAACGGAAGGAACGGCACGGCAAGGGGAAACAAGGCTAAGGCACGACAACGCACGGCTAGGCAATGCACGGGAAGGCAAGCAAAGGGTAACGCAAGGAAAGGCACGGTGAGGCTAGGCAAGGCTAGTGCATGAAAACGCAAGGCTAGGCGATGCACGACAATGCAAGGAAAGCTTAAAGCAAAGGAAGGCAAGGTCAGGCGAGATAAGGCTAAGGCACGACAACGCAAGGCTAGGAAATTCAGGGAAGGCAAGCAAAGAGTAATGGAAGGTAAGCTAGGCAAGGAAAAGGAAGGAAAGGCCAGGGTAACGGAAGGAACGGCACGGCAAGGGGAAACAAGTCTAAGGCACGACACCGAACGCTAGGCAATGAACGGCAAGGCAAGGAAAGGGTAACGCATTTGAAAGCACGGTCAGGCGAGGCAACGCTAAGGCACGACAACGCAAGGCTAGGCAATGCACGGAAGGCAAGCAAAGAGTAACGGAAGGTAAGGAAGGCAAGGGAAAGCAGGGAAAGGCAAGTGTAACGGAAGGAACGGCACGGCAAGGGGAAACAAGGCTAAGGCACGACAACGCACGGCTAGGCAATGCACGGCAAGGCAAGGAAAGGGTAACGCATGGGAAAGCACGGTCAGGCGAGGCAAGGATAAGGCACGACAATGTAAGGCTAGGCAATGCACGGCAAGGCAAGGAAAGAGTAACGGAAGGAAAGGAAGGCAAGGCAAAGCCAGGCAAGGCAAGTGTAACAAAAGGCACGCCACGGCAAGGGGACACAAGGCTAAGGCACGACAATGCACGGCTAGCCAATGCACGGCAAGGCAAGGAAAGGGTAACGCAAGGCAAGGCACGGTGAGGCTAGGCAAGGCTAATGCACGACAACGCAAGGCTAGGCAATGCACGACAATGCAAGGAAAGTTTAAAGCAAAGGAAGGCACGGTCAGGCGAGATAAGGCTAAGGCACGACAACGCAAGGCTAGGCAATGAACGGAAGGGAAGCAAAGAGTAACGGAAGGTAAGCAAGGCAAGGAAAAGCAAGGAAAGGCAAGCGTAACGGAAGGAACTGCACGGCAAGGGGAAACAAGGCTAAGGCACGGCAACGCAGGCTGGTCAATGCACGGCAAGGCAAGGAAAGGGTAACGCATGGGAAAGCACGTTCAGGCGAGGCAAGGCTAAGGCACGACAATGCAAGGCTAGGCAATTCCCGGAAGGCAAGCAAAGAGTAACGGAACGCAAGGAAGGCACGGGAAAGCAAGGGAAGGCAAGGGTAACGGAAGGAACTGCACGGCAAGGGGAAACAAGGCTAAGGCACGGCAAAGCAGGCTGGGCAATGCACGGCAAGGCAAGGAAAGGGTACCGCATGGGAAAGCACGTTCAGGCGAGGCAAGGCTAAGGCACGACAACGCAAGGCTAGGCAATGCACGGAAGGCAAGCAAAGAGTAACGGAAGGTAAGCAAGGCAAGGAAAAGCAAGGAAAGGCAAGCGTAACGGAAGGAACTGCACGGCAAGGGGAAACAAGGCTAAGGCACGGCAACGCAGGCTGGGCAATGCACGGCAAGGCAAGGAAAGGGTAACGCATGGGAAAGCACGTTCAGGCGAGGCAAGGCTAAGGCACGACAACGCAAGGCTAGGCAATGCACGGAAGGCAAGCAAAGAGTAACGGAAGGTAAGGAAGGCAAGGGAAAGCAAAGAAAAGCAAGTGTAACGGAAGGAACGGCACGGCAAGAGGAAAGAAGGGTAAGGCACGACAACGCACGGCTAGGCAATGCAGGGCAAGGCAAGCAAAGGGTAACGCAAGGCAAGGCTCGGTGAGGCTAGGCAAGGCTAATGCAGGAAAACGCAAGGCTAGGCAATGCACGACAATGCAAGGAAAGCTTAAAGCAAAGGAAGGCAAGGTCAGGCCAGATAAGGCAAAGGCACGACAACGCAAGGCTAGGCAATTCAGGGAAGGCAAGCAAAGAGTAACGGAAGGTAAGCAAGGCAAGGAAAAGCAAGGAAAGGCAAGGGTAACGGAAGGAACGGCACGGCAAGGGGAAAGAAGGCTAAGGCACGGCAACGCAGGCTAGGCAATGCACGGCAAGGCAAGGAAAGGGTACCGCATGGGAAAGCACGTTCAGGCGAGGCAAGGCTAAGGCACGACAACGCAAGGCTAGGCAATTCACGGAAGGCAAGCAAAGAGTAACGGAAGGTAAGGAAGGCAAGGGAAAGCAAAGAAAGGCAAGTGTAACGGAAGGAACGGCACGGCAAGGGGAAACAAGGCTAAGGCACGACAACGCACGGCTAGGCAATGCACGGGAAGGCAAGCAAAGGGTAACGCAAGGAAATGCACGGTGAGGCTAGGCAAGGCTAGTGCATGAAAACGCAAGGCTAGGCGATGCACGACAATGCAAGGAAAGCTTAAAGCAAAGGAAGGCAAGGTCAGGCGAGATAAGGCTAAGGCACGACAACGCAAGGCTAGGAAATTCAGGGAAGGCAAGCAAAGAGTAACGGAAGGTAAGCTAGGCAAGGAAAAGGAAGGAAAGGCCAGGGTAACGGAAGGAACGGCACGGCAAGGGGAAACAAGTCTAAGGCACGACACCGAACGCTAGGCAATGAACGGCAAGGCAAGGAAAGGGTAACGCATTTGAAAGCACGGTCAGGCGAGGCAACGCTAAGGCACGACAACGCAAGGCTAGGCAATGCACGGAAGGCAAGCAAAGAATAACGGAAGGTAAGGAAGGCAAGGGAAAGCAGGGAAAGGCAAGTGTAACGGAAGGAACGGCACGGCAAGGGGAAACAAGGCTAAGGCACGACAACGCACGGCTAGGCAATGCACGGCAAGGCAAGGAAAGGGTAACGCATGGGAAAGCACGGTCAGGCGAGGCAAGGATAAGGCACGACAATGTAAGGCTAGGCAATGCACGGCAAGGCAAGGAAAGAGTAACGGAAGGAAAGGAAGGCAAGGCAAAGCCAGGCAAGGCAAGTGTAACAAAAGGCACGCCACGGCAAGGGGACACAAGGCTAAGGCACGACAACGCACGGCTAGGCAATGCACGGCAAGGCAAGGAAAGGGTAACGCAAGGAAAGGCACGGTGAGGCTAGGCAAGTCTAATGCATGAAAACGCAAGGCTAGGCGATGCACGACAATGCAAGGAAAGCTTAAAGCTAAGGAAGGCAAGGTCAGGCGAGATAAGGCTAAGGCACGACAACGCAAGGCTAGGAAATTCAGGGAAGGCAAGCAAAGAGTAACGGAAGGTAAGCTAGGCAAGGAAAAGGAAGGAAAGGCCAGGGTAACGGAAGGAACGGCACGGCAAGGGGAAACAAGGCTAAGGCACGGCAACGCAGGCTGGGCAATGCACGGCAAGGCAAGGAAAGGGTAACGCATGGGAAAGCACGTTCAGGCGAGGCAAGGCTAAGGCACGACAACGCAAGGCTAGGCAATGCACGGAAGGCAAGCAAAGAGTAACGGAAGCTAAGGAAGACAAGGGAAAGCAAAGAAAGGCAAGTGTAACGGAAGGAACTGCACGGCAAGGGGAAACAAGGCTAAGGCACGACAACGCACGTCTAGGCAATGCACGGCAAGGCAAGGAAAGGGTAACTCATGGGAAAGCACGGTGAGGCTAGGCAAGGCTAATGCACGACAACGCAATGCTAGGCAATGCACGACAATGCAAGGAAAGCTTAAAGCAAAGGAAGGCAAGGTCAGGCCAGATAAGGCAAAGGCAGGACAACGCAAGGCTAGGCAATTCAGGGAAGGCAAGCAAAGAGTAACGGAAGGTAAGCAAGGCAAGGAAAAGCAAGGAAAGGCAAGGGTAACGGAAGGAACGGCACGGCAAGGGGAAAGAAGGCTAAGGCACGGCAACGCAGGCTAGGCAATGCACGGCAAGGCAAGGAAAGGGTAACGCATGGGAAAGCACGGTCAGGCGAGGCAAGGCTAAGGCATGACAACGCAAGGCTTGGCAATGCACGGAAAGTAAGCAAAGAGTAACGGAACGAAAGGAAGGCAAGGGAAAGCAAGGGAAGGCAAGGGTAACGGAAGGAACGGCACGGCAAGGGGAAACAAGGCTAAGGCACGGCAACGTAGGCTAGGCAATGCACGGCAAGGCAAGCAAAGGGTAACGCAAGGAAAGGCACGGTGAGGCTAGGCAAGGCTAGTGCATGAAAACGCAAGGCTAGGCGATGCACGACAATGCAAGGAAAGCTTAAAGCAAAGGAAGGCAAGGTCAGGCGAGATAAGGCTAAGGCACGACAACGCAAGGCTAGGAAATTCAGGGAAGGCAAGCAAAGAGTAACGGAAGGTAAGCTAGGCAAGGAAAAGGAAGGAAAGGCCAGGGTAACGGATGGAACGGCACGGCAAGGGGAAAGAAGTCTAAGGCACGACACCGAACGCTAGGCAATGAACGGCAAGGCAAGGAAAGGGTAACGCATTTGAAAGCACGGTCAGGCGAGGCAACGCTAAGGCACGACAACGCAAGGCTAGGCAATGCACGGAAGGCAAGCAAAGAGTAACGGAAGGTAAGGAAGGCAAGGGAAAGCAGGGAAAGGCAAGTGTAACGGAAGGAACGGCACGGCAAGGGGAAACAAGGCTAAGGCACGACAACGCACGGCTAGGCAATGCACGGCAAGGCAAGGAAAGGGTAACGCATGGGAAAGCACGGTCAGGCGAGGCAAGGATAAGGCACGACAATGCAAGGCTAGGCAATGCACGGCAAGGCAAGGAAAGGGTAACGGAAGGAAAGGAAGGCAAGGCAAAGCCAGGCAAGGCAAGTGTAAGAAAAGGCACGCCACGGCAAGGGGACACAAGGCTAAGGCACGACAACGCACGGCTAGGCAATGCACGGCAAGGCAAGGAAAGGGTAACGCAAGGCAAGGCACGGTGAGGCTAGGCAAGGCTAATGCACGACAACGCAAGGCTAGGCAATGCACGACAATGCAAGGAAAGCTTAAAGCAAAGGAAGGCACGGTCAGGCGAGATAAGGCTAAGGCACGACAACGCAAGGCTAGGCAATGCAGGGAATGGAAGCAAAGAGTAACGGAAGGTAAGCAAGGCAAGGAAAAGCAAGGAAAGGCAAAGGTAACGGAAGGAACTGCACGGCAAGGGGAAACAAGGCTAAGGCACGTCAACGCAGGCTGGGCAATGCACGGCAAGGCAAGGAAAGTGTAACGCATGGGAAAGCACGTTCAGGCGAGGCAAGGCTAATGCACGACAACGCAAGGCTAGGCAATGCACGGAAGGCAAGCAAAGAGTAACGGAAGGTAAGGAAGGCAAGGGAAAGCAAAGAAAGGCAAGTGTAACGGAAGGAACTGCACGGCAAGGGGAAACAAGGCTAAGGCACGACAACGCACGGCTAGGCAATGCACGGCAAGACAAGTAAAGGGTAACTCATGGGAAAGCACGGTGAGGCTAGGCAAGGCTAATGCACGACAACGCAATGCTAGGCAATGCACGACAATGCAAGGAAACCTTAAAGCAAAGGAAGGCACGGTCAGGCGAGATAAGGCTAAGGCACGACAACGCAAGGCTAGGCAATGCACGGAAGGCAAGCAAAGAGTAACGGAAGGTAAGGAAGTCAAGGGAAAGCAAAGAAAGGCAAGTGTAACGGAAGGAACTGCAAGGCAAGGGGAAACAAGGCTAAGGCACGACAACGCACGGCTAGGCAATGCACGGCAAGGCAAGGAAAGGGTAACGCAAGGGATGGCACGATCAGGTGAGGCAAGGATAAGGCACGAAAATCCAAGGCTAGGCAATGCACGGCAAGGCAAGGAAAGAGTAACGGAAGGAAAGGAAGGCAAGGCAAAGCCAGGCAAGGCAAGTGTAACAAAAGGCACGCCACGGCAAGGGGAAACAAGGCTAAGGCACGACAACGCACGGCTAGGCAATGCACGGCAAGGCAAGGAAAGGGTAACGCAAGGCAAGGCACGGTGAGGCTAGGCAAGGCTAATGCACGACAACGCAAGGCTAGGCAATGCACGACAATGCAAGGAAAGCTTAAAGCAAAGGAAGGCACGGTCAGGCGAGATAAGGCTAAGGCACGACAACGCAAGGCTAGGCAATGAACGGAAGGGAAGCAAAGAGTAAAGGAAGGTAAGCAAGGCAAGGAAAAGCAAGGAAAGGCAAGGGTAACGGAAGGAACTGCACGGCAAGGGGAAACAAGGCTAAGGCACGGCAAAGCAGGCTGGGCAATGCACGGCAAGGCAAGGAAAGGGTACCTCATGGGAAAGCACGTTCAGGCGAGGCAAGGCTAAGGCACGACAATGCAAGGCTAGGCAATTCACGGAAGGCAAACAAAGAGTAACGGAAGGAATGGAAGGCAAGGGAAAGCAAAGAAAGGCAAGTGTAACGGAAGGAACGGCAGGGCAAGGGGAAACAAGGCTAAGGCACGACAACGCACGGCTAGGCAATGCACGGCAAGGCAAGCAAAGGGTAACGCAAGGAAATGCACGGTGAGGCTAGGCAAGGCTAATGCATGAAAACGCAAGGCTAGGCGATCCACGGCAATGCAAGGAAAGCTTAAAGCAAAGGAAGGCAAGGTCAGGCGAGATAAGGCTAAGGCACGACAACGCAAGGCTAGGAAATTCAGGGAAGGGAAGCAAAGAGTAACGGAAGGTAAGCTAGGCAAGGAAAAGGAAGGAAAGGCCAGGGTAACGGAAGGAACGGCACGGCAAGGGGAAACAAGTCTAAGGCACGACACCGAACGCTAGGCAATGAACGGCAAGGCAAGGAAAGGGTAACGCATGTGAAAGCACGGTCAGGCGAGGCAACGCTAAGGCACGACAACGCAAGGCTAGGCAATGCACGGAAGGCAAGCAAAGAGTAACGGAAGGTAAGGACGGTAAGGGAAAGCAGGGAAAGGCAAGTGTAATGGAAGGAACGGCACGGCAAGGGGAAACAAGGCTAAGGCACGACAACGCACGGCTAGGCAATGCACGGCAAGGCAAGGAAAGGGTAACGCAAGGCAAGGCACGGTGAGGCTAGGCAAGGCTAATGCACGACAACGCAAGGCTAGGCAATGCACGACAATGCAAGGAAAGCTTAAAGCTAAGGAAGGCAAGGTCAGGCGAGATAAGGCTAAGGCACGACAACGCAAGGCTAGGAAATTCAGGGAAGGCAAGCCAAGAGTAACGGAAGGTAAGCTAGGCAAGGAAAAGGAAGGAAAGGCCAGGGTAACGGAAGGAACGGTACGGCAAGGGGAAACAAGTCTAAGGCACGACACCGAACGCTAGGCAATGAACGGCAAGGCAAGGAAAGGGTAACGCATGGGAAAGCATGTACAGGCGAGGCAAGGCTAAGGCACGACAACGCAAGGCTAGGCAATGCACGGAAAGCAAGCAAAGAGTAACGGAAAGCAAGGAAGGCAAGGGAAAGCAAGGGAAGGCAAGGGTAACGGAAGGAACGGCACGGCAAGGGGAAACAAGGCTAAGGCACGGCAACGTAGGCTAGTCAATGCACGGCAAGGCAAGGAAAGGGTACCGCATGGGAAAGCACGTTCAGGCGAGGCAAGGCTAAGGCACGACAACGCAAGGCTAGGCAATTCACGGAAGGCAAGCAAAGAGTAACGGAAGGTAAGGAAGGCAAGGGAAAGCAAAGAAAGGCAAGTGTAACGGAAGGAACGGCACGGCAAGGGGAAACAAGGCTAAGGCACGACAACGCACGGCTAGGCAATGCACGGGAAGGCAAGCAAAGGGTAACGCAAGGAAAGGCACGGTGAGGCTAGGCAAGGCTAGTGCATGAAAACGCAAGGCTAGGCGATGCACGACAATGCAAGGAAAGCTTAAAGCAAAGGAAGGCAAGGTCAGGCGAGATAAGGCTAAGGCACGACAACGCAAGGCTAGGAAATTCAGGGAAGGCAAGCAAAGAGTAACGGAAGGTAAGCTAGGCAAGGAAAAGGAAGGAAAGGCCAGGGTAACGGAAGGAACGGCACGGCAAGGGGAAACAAGTCTAAGGCACGACACCGAACGCTAGGCAATGAACGGCAAGGCAAGGAAAGGGTAACGCATTTGAAAGCACGGTCTGGCGAGGCAACGCTAAGGCACGACAACGCAAGGCTAGGCAATGCACGGAAGGCAAGCAAAGAGTAACGGAAGGCAAGGAAGGCAAGGGAAAGCAGGGAAAGGCAAGTGTAACGGAAGGAACGGCACGGCAAGGGGAAACAAGGCTAAGGCACGACAACGCAAGGCTAGGCAATGCACGGAAGGCAAGCAAAGAGTAACGGAAGGTAAGGAAGGCAAGGGAAAGCAAAGAAAGGCAAGTGTAACGGAAGGAACTGCACGGCAAGGGGAAACAAGGCTAAGGCACGACAACGCACGGCTAGGCAATGCACGGCAAGACATGGAAAGGGTAACTCATGGGAAAGCACGGTGAGGCTAGGCAAGGCTAATGCACGACAACGCAATGCTAGGCAATGCACGACAATGCAAGGAAACCTTAAAGCAAAGGAAGGCACGGTCAGGCGAGATAAGGCTAAGGCACGACAACGCAAGGCTAGGCAATGCACGGAAGGCAAGCAAAGAGTAACGGAAGGTAAGGAAGTCAAGGGAAAGCAAAGAAAGGCAAGTGTAACGGAAGGAACTGCAAGGCAAGGGGAAACAAGGCTAAGGCACGACAACGCACGGCTAGGCAATGCACGGCAAGGCAAGGAAAGGGTAACGCAAGGGATGGCACGGTCAGGTGAGGCAAGGATAAGGCACGAAAATCCAAGGCTAGGCAATGCACGGCAAGGCAAGGAAAGAGTAACGGAAGGAAAGGAAGGCAAGGCAAAGCCAGGCAAGGCAAGGGTAACAAAAGACACGCCACGGCAAGGGGAAACAAGGCTAAGGCACGACAACGCACGGCTAGGCAATGCACGGCAAGGCAAGGAAAGGGTAACGCAAGGCAAGGCACGGTGAGGCTAGGCAAGGCTAATGCACGACAACGCAAGGCTAGGCAATGCACGACAATGCAAGGAAAGCTTAAAGCAAAGGAAGGCACGGTCAGGCGAGATAAGGCTAGGGCACGACAACGCAAGGCTAGGCAATGCAGGGAAGGGAAGCAAAGAGAAACGGAAGGTAAGCAAGGCAAGGAAAAGCAAGGAAAGTCAAGGGTAACGGAAGGAACTGCACTGCAAGGGGAAACAAGGCTAAGGCACGGCAACGCAGGCTGGGCAATGCACGGCAAGGCAAGGAAAGGGTAACGCATGGGAAAGCACGTTCAGGCGAGGCAAGGCTAAGGCACGACAACGCAAGGCTAGGCAATGCACGGAAGGCAGCAAAGAGTAACGGAATGTAAGGAAGGCAAGGGGAAGCAAAGAAAAGCAAGTGTAACGGAAGGAACGGCACGGCAAGGGGAAACAAGGCTAAGGCACGACAACGCACGGCTAGGCAATGCACGGCAAGGCAAGCAAAGGGTAACGCAAGGCAAGGCACGGTGAGGCTAGGCAAGGCTAATGCACGAAAACGCAAGGCTAGGCAATGCACGACAATGCAAGGAAAGCTTAAAGCAAAGGAAGGCAAGGTCAGGCGAGATATGGCAAAGGGACGACAACGCAAGGCTAGGCAATTCAGGGTAGGCAAGCAAAGAGTAACGGAAGGTAAGCAAGGCAAGGAAAAGCAAGGATCGCAAGGGTAACCGAAGGAACGGCACGGCAAGGGGAAACAAGTCTAAGGCACGACACCGAACGCTAGGCAATGAACGGCAAGGGAAGGAATGGGTAACGCATGGGAAAGCAGGGTCAGGCGAGGCAAGGCTAAGGCACGACAACGCAAGGCTAGGCAATGCACGGAAGGCATGCAAAGAGTAACGGAAGGTAAGGAAGGCAAGGGAAAGCAAGGAAAGGCAAGTGTAACGGAAGGAACGGCACGGCAAGGGGAAACAAGGCTAAGGTACGACAACGCACGCTAGGCAATGCACGGCAAGGCAAGGAAAGGGTAACGCATGAGAAAGCACGGTCAGGCGAGGCAAGGCTAAGGCATGACAACGCAAGGCTAGGCAATGCACGGAAAGCAAGCAAAGAGTTACGGAACGCAAGGAAGGCAAGGGAAAGCAAGGGAAGGCAAGGGTAACGGAAGGAACGGCACGGCAAGGGGTAAGAAGGCTAAGGCACGACAACGCAGGGTTAGGCAATGCACGGCAAGGCAAGGAAAGGGTAACGCAGGGGAAGGCACGTTCAGGTGAGGCAAGGATAAGGCACGACAATGCAAGGCTAGGCAATGCACGGCAAGGCAAGGAAAGAGTAACGGAAGGAAAGGAAGGCAAGGCAAAGCCAGGCAAGGCAAGTGTAACAAAAGGCACGGCACGGCAAGGGTAAACAAGGCTAAGGCACGACAACGCACGGCTAGGCAATGCACGGAAAGGCAAGGAAAGGGTAACGCAAGGCAAGGCACGGTGAGGCTAGGCAAGGCTAATGCACGACAACGCAAGGCTAGGCAATGCACGACAATTCAAGGAAAGCTTAAAGCAAAGGAAGGCACGGTCAGGCGAGATAAGGCTAAGGCACGACAACGCAAGGCTAGGCAATGCAGGGAAGGGAAGCAAAGGGTAACGGAAGGTAAGCAAGGCAAGGAAAAGCAAGGAAAGGCAAGGGTAACGGAAGGAACTGCACGGCAAGGGGAAACAAGGCTAAGGCACGGCAACGCAGGCTGGGCAATGCACGGCAAGGCAAGGAAAGGGTAACGCATGGGAAAGCACGTTCAGGCGAGGCAAGGCTAAGGCACGACAACGCAAGACTAGGCAATGCACGGAAGGCAAGCAAAGAGTAACGGAAGGTAAGGAAGGCAAGGGAAAGCAAAGAAAGGCAAGTGTAACGGAAGGAACTGCACGGCAAGGGGAAACAAGGCTAAGGCACGACAACGCACGCTAGGCAATGCACGGCAAGGCAAGGAAAGGGTAACGCATGGGAAAGCACGGTCAGGCGAGGCAAGCCTAAGGCATGACAACGCAAGGCTAGGCAATGCACGGAAAGCAAGCAAAGAGTAACGGAACGCAAGGAAGGCAAGGGAAAGCAAGGGAAGGCAAGGGTAACGGAAGGAACGGCACGGCAAGGGGAAACAAGGCTAAGGCACGACAACGCACGGCTAGGCAATGCACGGCAAGGCAAGGCAAGCTTAAAGCAAAGGAAGGCAAGGTCAGGCGAGATAAGGCAAAGGCACGACAACGCAAGGCTAGGCAATTCAGGGAAGGCAAGCAAAGAGTAACGGAAGGTAAGCAAGGCAAGTAAAAGCAAGGATAGTCAAGGGTAACGGAAGGAACGGCACGGCAAGGGGAAACAAGTCTAAGGCACGACACCGAACGCTAGGCAATGAACGGCAAGGCAAGGAAAGGGAAACGCATGGGAAAGCACGGTCAGGCGAGGCAAGGCTAAGGCACGACAACGCAAGGCTCGGCAATGCACGGAAGGCAAGCAAAGATTAACGGAAGGTAAGGAAGGCAAGGGAAAGCAAGGGAAGGCAAGGGTAACGGAAGGAACGGCACGGCAAGGGGTAACAAGGCTAAGGCACGACAACACACGGCTAGGAAATGCACGGCAAGGCAAGGAAAGGGTAACGCAAGGCAAGGCACGGTGAGGCTAGGCAAGGTTAATCCACGACAACGCAAGGCTAGGCAATGCACGACAATGCAAGGAAAGCTTATAGCAAAGGAAGGCACGGTCAGGCGAGATAAGGCTAAGGCACGACAACGCAAGGCTAGGCAATGCACGGAAGGCAAGCAAAGAGTAACGGAAGGTAAGGAAGGCAAGTGAAAGCAAGGAAAGGAAATGGTAACGGAAGGAACGGCACGGCAAGGGGAAACAAGGCTAAGGCACGACAACGCACGCTAGGCAATGCACGGCAAGGCAAGGAAAGGGTAACGCATGGGAAAGCACGGTCAGGCGAGGCAAGGCTAAGGCACGACAACCCAAGGCTAGGCAATGCACGGAAGGCAAGTAAAGAGAAACGGAAGGTAAGGAAGGAAATGGAAAGCAAAGAAAGGCAAGTGTAACGGAAGGAACGGCACGGCAAGTGGAAACAAGGCTAAGGCACGACAAGGCACGGCTAGGCAATGCACGGCAAGGCAAGCAAAGGGTAACGCAAGGAAAGGCACGGTGAGGCTAGGCAAGGCTAATGCACGAAAACGCAAGGCTAGGCGATGCACGACAATGCAAGGAAAGCTGAAAGCAAAGGAAGGCAAGGTCAGGCGAGATAAGGCTAAGGCACGACAACGCAAGGCTAGGAAATTCAGGGAAGGCAAGCAAAGAGTAACGGAATGTAAGGAAGGCAAGGGAAAGCAAGGAAAGGCAAGTGTAACGGAAGGAACGGCACGGCAAGGCGAAACAAGGCTAAGGCCACGACAACGCACGGCTAGGAAATGCACGGCAAGGCAAGGAAAGGGTAACGCATGGGAAAGCACGGTCAGGCGAGGCAAGGCTAAGGCATGACAACGCAAGGCTAGGCAATGCACGGAAAGCAAGCAAAGAGTAACGGAACGCAAGGAAGGCAAGGGAAAGCAAGGAAAGGCAAGTGTAAGGGAAGGAACGGCACGGCAAGGGGAAACAAGGCTAAGGCACGACGACGCACGGCTAGGCAATGCACGGCAAGGCAAGGAAAGCTTAAAGCAAAGGAAGGCAAGGTCAGGCGAGATAAGGCCAAGGCACGACAACGCAAGGCTAGGCAATTCAGGGAAGGGAAGCAAAGAGTAACGGAAGGTAAGCAAGGCAAGGAAAAGCAAGGAAAGGCAAGGGTAACGGAAGGAACTGCACGGCAAGGGGAAACAAGGCTAAGGCACGGCAACGCAGGCTGGGCAATGCACGGCAAGGCAAGGAAAGGGTAACGCATGGGAAAGCACGTTCAGGCGAGGCAAGGCTAAGGCACGACAACGCAAGACTAGGCAATGCACGGAAGGCAAGCAAAGAGTAACGGAAGGTAAGGAAGGCAAGGGAAAGCAAAGAAAGGCAAGTGTAACGGAAGGAACTGCACGGCAAGGGGAAACAAGGCTAAGGCACGACAACGCACGCTAGGCAATGCACGGCAAGGCAAGGAAAGGGTAACGCAAGGGAAAGCACGGTCAGGCGAGGCAAGCCTAAGGCATGACAACGCAAGGCTAGGCAATGCACGGAAAGCAAGCAAAGAGTAACGGAACGCAAGGAAGGCAAGGGAAAGCAAGGGAAGGCAACGGTAACGGAAGGAACGGCACGGCAAGGGGTAACAAGGCTAAGGCACGACAACGCAGGGCTAGGCAATGCACGGCAAGGCAAGGAAAGGGTAACGCAAGGCAAGGCACGGTGAGACTAGGCAAGGCTAATGCACGACAACGCAAGGCTAGGCAATGCACGACAATGCAAGTAAAGCTTAAAGCAAAGGAAGGCACGGTCAGGCGAGATAAGGCTAAGGCACGACAACGCAAGGCTAGGCCATGCAGGGAAGCCAAGCAAAGAGTAACGGAATGTAAGGAAGGCAAGGGAAAGCAAGGAAAGGCAAGTGTAACGGACGGAACGGCAAGGCAAGGCGAAACAAGGCTAAGGCACGACAACGCACGGCTAGGAAATGCACGGCAAGGCAAGGAAAGGGTAAAGCATGGGAAAGCACGGTCAGGCGAGGCAAGGCTAACGCATGACAACGCAAGGCCAGGCAATGCACGGAAAGCAAGCAAAGAGTAACGGAACGCAAGGAAGGCAAGGGAAAGCAAGGAAAGGCAAGTGTAACGGAAGGAACGGCACGGCAAGGGGAAACAAGGCTAAGGCACGACAACGCACGCTAGGCAATGCACGGCAAGGCAAGGAAAGGGTAACGCAGGGGAAGTCACGGTCAGGTGAGGCTAGGATAAGGCACGACAATGCAAGGCTAGGCAATGCACGGCAAGGCAAGGAAAGAGTAACGGAAGGTAAGGAAGGCAAGGGAAAGCAAAGAAAGGCAAGTGTAACGGAAGGACCGGCACGGCAAGGGGAAACAAGGCTAAGGCACGACAACGCACGGCTAGGCAATGCACGGCAAGGCAAGCAAAGGGCAACGAAAGGAAAGGCACGGTGAGGCTAGGCAAGGCTAATGCACGAAAACGCAAGGCTAGGCGATGCACGACAATGCAAGGAAAGCTTAAAGCAAAGGAAGGCACGGTCAGGCGAGATAAGGCTAAGGCAAGACAACGCAAGGCTAGGCAATGCACGGAAGGCAAGCAAAGAGAAACGGAAGGTAAGGAAGGAAATGGAAAGCAAAGAAAGGCAAGTGTAACGGAAGGAACGGCACGGCAAGGGGAAACAAGGCTAAGGCACGACAAGGCACGGCTAGGCAATGCACGGCAAGGCAAGCAAAGGGTAACGCAAGGAAAGGCACGGTGAGGCTAGGCAAGGCTAATGCACGAAAACGCAAGGCTAGGCGATGCACGACAATGCAAGGAAAGCTTAAAGCAAAGGAAGGCAAGGTCAGGCGAGATAAGGCTAAGGCACGACAACGCAAGGCTAGGAAATTCAGGGAAGGCAAGCAAAGCGTAACGGAATGTAAGGAAGGCAAGGGAAAGCAAAGAAAGGCAAGTGTAACGGAAGGAACGGCACGGCAAGGCGAAACAAGGCTAAGGCACGACAACGCACGCTAGGAAATGCACGGCAAGGCAAGGAAAGGGTAACGCAGGGGAAGTCACGGTCAGGTGAGGCTAGGATAAGGCACGACAATGCAAGGCTAGGCAATGCACGGCAAGGCAAGGAAAGAGTAACGGAAGGAAAGGAAGACAAGGCAAAGCCAGGCAAGGCAAGGGTAACAAAAGGCATGCCACGGCAAGGGGAAAAAAGGCTAAGGCACGACAACGCACTGCTAGGCAAATCACGGCAAGGCAAGGAAAGGGTAACGCAAGGCAAGGCACGGTGAGGCTAGGCAAGGCTAATGCACGACAACGCAAGGCTAGGCAATGCACGACAATGCAAGGAAAGCTTAAAGCAAAGGAAGGCACGGTCAGGCGAGATAAGGCTAAGGCACGACAACGCAAGGCTAGGCAATGCAGGGAAGGGAAGCAAAGAGTAACGGAAGGTAAGCAAGGCAAGGAAAAGCAAGGAAAGTCAAGGGGAACGGAAGGAACGGTACGGCAAGGGGAAACAAGGCTTAGGCACGGAAACGCAGGCTAGGCAATGCACGGCAAGGCAAGGAAAGGGTAACGCATGGGAAAGCACGGTCAGGCGAGGCAAGGCTTAGGCATGACAACGCAAGGCTAGGCAATGCACGGAAAGCAAGCAAATAGTAACGGAACGCAAGGAAGGCAAGGGAAAGCAAGGGAAGGTAAGGGTAACGGAAGGAACGGCACGGCAAGGGGAAACAAGGCTAAGGCACGACAACGCACGGCTAGGCAATGCACGGCAAGGCAAGCAAAGGGTAACGCAAGGCAAGGCACGGTGAGGCTAGGCAAGGCTAATGCACGAAAACGCAAGGCTAGGCAATGCACGACAATGCAAGGAAAGCCTAAAGCAAAGGAAGGCAAGGTCAGGCGAGATAAGGCAAATGCACGACAACGCAAGGCTAGGCAATTCAGGGAAGGCAAGCAAAGAGTAACGGAAGGTAAGTAAGGCAAGGGAAAGCAGGGAAAGGCAAGTGTAACGGAAGGAACGGCACGGCAAGGGGAAACAAGTCTAAGGCACGACACCGAACGCTAGGCAATGAACGGCAAGGCAAGGAAAGGGTAACGCATGGGAAAGCACGGTCAGGCGAGGCAAGGCTAAGGCACGACAACGCAAGGCTAGGCAATGCACGGAAGGCAAGCAAAGAGTAACGGAAGGGAAGGAAGGCAAGGGAAAGCAAGGAAAGGCAAGTGTAACGGAAGGAACGGCACGGCAAAGGGAAACAAGTCTAAGGCACGACAACGCACGCTAGGCAATGCACGGCAAGGCAAGGAAAGGGTAACGCAGGGGAAGGCACGGTCAGGTAAGTCAAGGATAAGGCACGACAATGCAAGGCTAGGCAATGCACGGCAAGGCAAGGAAAGAGTAACGGAATGTAAGGAAGGCAAGGGAAAGCAAAGAAAGGCAAGTGTAACGGAAGGAACGGCACGGCAAGGGGAAACAAGGCTAAGGCACGACAACGCACGGCTAGGCAATGCACGGCAAGGCAAGCAAAGGGTAACGCAAGGAAAGGCACGGTGAGGCTAGGCAAGGCTAATGCACGAAAACGCAAGGCTAGGCGATGCACGACAATGCAAGGAAAGCTTAAAGCAAAGGAAGGCAAGGTCAGGCGAGATAAGGCTAAGGCACGACAACGCAAGGCTAGGCAATTCAGGGAAGGCAAGCAAAGAGTAACGGAGGGAAAGGAAGGCAAGGCAAAGCCAGGCAAGGCAAGTGTAACAAAAGGCACGCCACGGCAAGGGGAAACAAGGCTAAGGCACGACAACGCAAGGCTAGGCAATGCAGGGAAGGGAAGCAAAGAGTAACGGAAGGTAAGCAAGGTAAGGAAAAGCAAGGAAAGTCAAGGGGAACGAAAGGAACGGCACGGCAAAGGGAAACAAGGCTAAGGCACGGCAACGCAGGCTAGGCAATGCACGGCAAGGCAAGGAAAGGGTAACGCATGGGAAAGCACGGTCAGGCGAGGCAAGGCTAAGGCATGACAACGCAAGGCTAGGCAATGCACGGAAAGCAAGCAAAGAGTAACGGAACGCAAGGAAGGCAAGGGAAAGCAAGGGAAGGTAAGGGTAACGGAAGGAACGGCACGGCAAGGGGAAACAAGGCTAAGGCACGACAACGCACGGCTAGGCAATGCACGGCAAGGCAAGCAAAGGGTAACGCAAGGCAAGGCACGGTGAGGCTAGGCAAGGCTAATGCACGAAAACGCAAGGTTAGGCAATGCACGACAATGCAAGGAAAGCTTAAAGCAAAGGAAGGCAAGGTCAGGCGAGATAAGGCAAAGGCACGACAACGCAAGGCTAGGCAATTCAGGGAAGGCAAGCGAAGAGTAACGGAAGGTAAGCAAGGCAAGGAAAAGCAAGGAAAGGCAAGGGTAACGGAAGGAACGGCACGGCAAGGGGAAACAAGTCTAAGGCACGACACCGAACGCTAGGCAATGAACGGCAAGGCAAGGAAAGGGTAACGCATGGGAAAGCACGGTCAGGCGAGGCAAGGCTAAGGCACGACAACGCAAGGCTAGGCAATGCACGGAAGGCAAGCAAAGAGTAACGGAAGGCAAGGAAGGCAAGGGAGGAACGGCAGGGCAAGGGGAAACAAGGCTAAGGCACGACAAGGCACGGCTAGGCAATGCACGGCAAGGCAAGCAAAGGGTAACGCAAGGAAAGGCACGGTGAGGCTAGGCAAGGCTAATGCACGAAAACGCAAGGCTAGGCGATGCACGACAATGCAAGGAAAGCTTAAAGCAAAGGAAGGCAAGGTCAGGCGAGATAAGGCTAAGGCACGACAACGCAAGGCTAGGAAATTCAGGGAAGGCAAGCAAAGCGTAACGGAATGTAAGGAAGGCAAGGGAAAGCAAAGAAAGGCAAGTGTAACGGAAGGAACGGCACGGCAAGGCGAAACAAGGCTAAGGCACGACAACGCACGCTAGGAAATGCACGGCAAGGCAAGGAAAGGGTAACGCAGGGGAAGTCACGGTCAGGTGAGGCTAGGATAAGGCACGACAATGCAAGGCTAGGCAATGCACGGCAAGGCAAGGAAAGAGTAACGGAAGGAAAGGAAGACAAGGCAAAGCCAGGCAAGGCAAGGGTAACAAAAGGCATGCCACGGCAAGGGGAAAAAAGGCTAAGGCACGACAACGCACTGCTAGGCAAATCACGGCAAGGCAAGGAAAGGGTAACGCAAGGCAAGGCACGGTGAGGCTAGGCAAGGCTAATGCACGACAACGCAAGGCTAGGCAATGCACGACAATGCAAGGAAAGCTTAAAGCAAAGGAAGGCACGGTCAGGCGAGATAAGGCTAAGGCACGACAACGCAAGGCTAGGCAATGCAGGGAAGGGAAGCAAAGAGTAACGGAAGGTAAGCAAGGCAAGGAAAAGCAAGGAAAGTCAAGGGGAACGGAAGGAACGGTACGGCAAGGGGAAACAAGGCTTAGGCACGGAAACGCAGGCTAGGCAATGCACGGCAAGGCAAGGAAAGGGTAACGCATGGGAAAGCACGGTCAGGCGAGGCAAGGCTTAGGCATGACAACGCAAGGCTAGGCAATGCACGGAAAGCAAGCAAATAGTAACGGAACGCAAGGAAGGCAAGGGAAAGCAAGGGAAGGTAAGGGTAACGGAAGGAACGGCACGGCAAGGGGAAACAAGGCTAAGGCACGACAACGCACGGCTAGGCAATGCACGGCAAGGCAAGCAAAGGGTAACGCAAGGCAAGGCACGGTGAGGCTAGGCAAGGCTAATGCACGAAAACGCAAGGCTAGGCAATGCACGACAATGCAAGGAAAGCCTAAAGCAAAGGAAGGCAAGGTCAGGCGAGATAAGGCAAATGCACGACAACGCAAGGCTAGGCAATTCAGGGAAGGCAAGCAAAGAGTAACGGAAGGTAAGTAAGGCAAGGGAAAGCAGGGAAAGGCAAGTGTAACGGAAGGAACGGCACGGCAAGGGGAAACAAGTCTAAGGCACGACACCGAACGCTAGGCAATGAACGGCAAGGCAAGGAAAGGGTAACGCATGGGAAAGCACGGTCAGGCGAGGCAAGGCTAAGGCACGACAACGCAAGGCTAGGCAATGCACGGAAGGCAAGCAAAGAGTAACGGAAGGGAAGGAAGGCAAGGGAAAGCAAGGAAAGGCAAGTGTAACGGAAGGAACGGCACGGCAAAGGGAAACAAGTCTAAGGCACGACAACGCACGCTAGGCAATGCACGGCAAGGCAAGGAAAGGGTAACGCAGGGGAAGGCACGGTCAGGTAAGTCAAGGATAAGGCACGACAATGCAAGGCTAGGCAATGCACGGCAAGGCAAGGAAAGAGTAACGGAATGTAAGGAAGGCAAGGGAAAGCAAAGAAAGGCAAGTGTAACGGAAGGAACGGCACGGCAAGGGGAAACAAGGCTAAGGCACGACAACGCACGGCTAGGCAATGCACGGCAAGGCAAGCAAAGGGTAACGCAAGGAAAGGCACGGTGAGGCTAGGCAAGGCTAATGCACGAAAACGCAAGGCTAGGCGATGCACGACAATGCAAGGAAAGCTTAAAGCAAAGGAAGGCAAGGTCAGGCGAGATAAGGCTAAGGCACGACAACGCAAGGCTAGGAAATTCAGGGAAGGCAAGCAAAGAGTAACGGAAGGAAACGAAGGCAAGGCAAAGCCAGGCAAGGCAAGTGTAACAAAAGGCACGCCACGGCAAGGGGAAACAAGGCTAAGGCACGACAACGCAAGGCTAGGCAATGCAGGGAAGGGAAGCAAAGAGTAACGGAAGGTAAGCAAGGTAAGGAAAAGCAAGGAAAGTCAAGGGGAACGAAAGGAACGGCACGGCAAAGGGAAACAAGGCTAAGGCACGGCAACGCAGGCTAGGCAATGCACGGCAAGGCAAGGAAAGGGTAACGCATGGGAAAGCACGGTCAGGCGAGGCAAGGCTAAGGCATGACAACGCAAGGCTAGGCAATGCACGGAAAGCAAGCAAAGAGTAACGGAACGCAAGGAAGGCAAGGGAAAGCAAGGGAAGGTAAGGGTAACGGAAGGAACGGCACGGCAAGGGGAAACAAGGCTAAGGCACGACAACGCACGGCTAGGCAATGCACGGCAAGGCAAGCAAAGGGTAACGCAAGGCAAGGCACGGTGAGGCTAGGCAAGGCTAATGCACGAAAACGCAAGGTTAGGCAATGCACGACAATGCAAGGAAAGCTTAAAGCAAAGGAAGGCAAGGTCAGGCGAGATAAGGCAAAGGCACGACAACGCAAGGCTAGGCAATTCAGGGAAGGCAAGCGAAGAGTAACGGAAGGTAAGCAAGGCAAGGAAAAGCAAGGAAAGGCAAGGGTAACGGAAGGAACGGCACGGCAAGGGGAAACAAGTCTAAGGCACGACACCGAACGCTAGGCAATGAACGGCAAGGCAAGGAAAGGGTAACGCATGGGAAAGCACGGTCAGGCGAGGCAAGGCTAAGGCACGACAACGCAAGGCTAGGCAATGCACGGAAGGCAAGCAAAGAGTAACGGAAGGTAAGGAAGGCAAGGGAAAGCAAGGAAAGGCAAGTGTAACGGAAGGAACGGCAGGGCAAGGGGAAACAAGGCTAAGGCACGACAACGCACGCTAGGCAATGCACGGCAAGGCAAGGAAAGGGTAACGCATGGGAAAGCACGGTCAGGCGAGGCAAGGCTAAGGCATGACAACGCAAGGCTAGGCAATGCACGGAAAGCAAGCAAAGAGTAACGGAAGGTAAGGAAGGCAAGGGAAAGCAAGGAAAGGCAAGGGTAACGGAAGGAACGGCACGGCAAGGGGAAACAAGGCTAAGGCACGACAACGCACGCTAGGCAAAGCACGGCAAGGCAAGGAAAGGGTAACGCAGTGGAAGGCACGGTCAGGTGAGGCAAGGATAAGGCACGACAATGCAAGGCTAGGCAATGCACGGCAAGGCAAGGAAAGAGTAACGGAAGGAAAGGAAGGCAAGGCAACGCCAGGCAAGGCAAATGTAAGAAAAAGGCACGGCACAGCAAGGGGAAACAAGGCTAAGGCACGACAACAAACGGCTAGGCAATGCACGGCAAGGCAAGGAAAGGGTAACGCAAGGCAAGGCACGGTGAGGCTAGGCAAGGCTAATGCACGACAACGCAAGGCTAGGCAATGCACGACAATGCAAGGAAAGCTTAAAGCAAAGGAAGGCACGGTCAGGCGAGATAAGGCTAAGGCACGACAACGCAAGGCTAGGCAATGCAGGGAAGGGAAGCAAAGAGTAACGGAAGGTAAGCAAGGCAAGGAAAAGCAAGGAAAGGCAAGGGTAACGGAAGGAACTGCACGGCAAGGGGAAACAAGGCTAAGGCACGGCAACGCACGGCTAGGCAATGCACGGCCAGGCAAGGAAAGGGTAACGCAAGGCAAGGCACTGTCAGGCGAGCCAAGGTTAAGGCACGACAACGCAAGCTAGGCAATGCACGGCAAGGCAAGGAAAGGGTAACGCAAGGGAAGGCACGGTCGGGTGAGGAAAGGCTAATGCACGACAATGCAAACCTAGGCAGTGCACGGCAAGGCAAGGAAAGAGTAACGGAACGAAAGGAAGGCAAGGCAAAGCCAGGCAAGGCAAGTGTAACAAAAGGCACGGCACGGCAAGGGTAAACAAGGCTAAGGCACGACAACGCACAGCTAGGCAATGCACGGCAAGGGAAGGAAAGGGTAACGCAATTCAAGGCACGGTCAGGCGAGGTAAGGATAAGGCACGACAACGCAAGGCTAGGCAATGCACGGAAGGCAAGCAAAGAGTAACGGAAGTTAAGGAAGGCAAGGGAAAGCAAGGAAAGGCAAGTGTAACGGAAGGAACGGCATGGCAAGTGGAAACAAGGCTAAGGCACGACAACGCACGCTAGGCAATGCACGGCAAGGCAAGGAAAGGGTAACGCATGGGAAAGCACGGTCGGGCGAGGCAAGACTAAGGCATGACAACGCAAGGCTAGGCAATGCACGGAAAGCAAGCAAAGAGTAACGGAACGCAAGGAAGGCAAGGGAAAGCAAGGGAAGGCAAGGGTAACGGAAGGAACGGCACGGCAAGGGGAAACAAGGCTAAGGCACGGCAACGTAGGCTAGGCAATGCACGGCAAGGCAAGGAAAGGGTAACACATGGGAAAGCACGTTCAGGCGAGGCAAGGCTAAGGCACGACAACGCAAGGCTGGGCAATGCACGGAAGGCAAGCAAAGAGTAACGGAAGGTAAGGAAGGCAAGGGAAAGCAAAGAAAGGCAAGTGTAACGGAAGGAACGGCACGGCAAGGGGAAACAAGGCTAAGGCACGACAACGCACGGCTAGGCAATGCACGGCAAGGCAAGCAAAGGGTAACGCAAGGAAAGGCACGGTGAGGCTAGGCAAGGCTAATGCACGAAAAGGCAAGGCTAGGCAATGCACGACAATGCAAGGAAAGCTTAAAGCAAAGGAAGGCAAGGTCAGGCGAGATAAGGCTAAGGCACGACAACGCAAGGCTAGGAAATTCAGGGAAGGCAAGCAAAGAGTAACGGAAGGTAAGCAAGGCAAGGAAAAGGAAGGAAAGGCCAGGGTAACGGAAGGAACGGCACGGCAAGGGGAAACAAGTCTAAGGCACGGCAACGTAGGCTAGGCAATGCACGGCAAGGCAAGGAAAGGGTAACGCATGGGAAAGCAAGTTCAGGCGAGGCAAGGCTAAGGCACGACAACGCAAGGCTAGGCAATGCACGGAAGGCAAGCATAGAGTAACGGAAGGTAAGGAAGGCAAGGGAAAGCAAAGAAAGGCAAGTGTAACGGAAGGAACGGCACGGCAAGGGGAAACAAGGCTAAGGCACGACAACGCACGGCTAGGCAATGCACGGCAAGGAAAGCAAAGGGTAACGCAAGGAAAGGCACGGTGAGGCTAGGCAAGGCTAATGCACGACAACGCAAGGCTAAGCAATGCACGACAATGCAAGGAAAGCTTAAAGCAATGGAAGGCACGATCAGGCGAGATAAGGCAAAGGCACGACAACGCAAGGCTAGGCAATTCAGGGAAGGCAAGCGAAGAGTAACGGAAGGTAAGCAAGGCAAGGAAAAGCAAGGAAAGGCAAGGGTAACGGAAGGAACGGCACGGCAAGGGGAAACAAGTCTAAGGCACGACACCGAACGCTAGGCAATGAACGGCAACGCAAGGAAAGGGTAACGCATGGGAAAGCACGGTCAGGCGAGGCAAGGCTAAGGCACGACAACGCAAGGCTAGGCAATGCACGGAAGGCAAGCAAAGAGTAACGGAAGGTAAAGAAGGCAAGGGAAAGCAAGGAAAGGCAAGTGTAACGGAAGGAACGGCACGGCAAGGGGAAACAAGGCTAAGGCACGACAACGCACGCTAGGCAATGCACGGCAAGGCAAGGAAAGGGTAACGCATGGGAAAGCACGGTCAGGCGAGGCAAGGCTAAGGCATGACAACGCAAGGCTAGGCAATGCACGGAAAGCAAGCAAAGGGTAACGGAAGGTAAGGAAGGCAAGGGAAAGCAAGGAAAGGCAATGGTAACGGAAGGAACGGCACGGCAAGGGGAAACAAGGCTAAGGCACGACAACGCACGCTAGGCAATGCACGGCAAGGCAAGGAAAGGGTAACGCATGGGAAAGCACGGTTAAGCGAGGCAAGGCTAAGGCACGACAACCCAAGGCTAGGCAATGCACGGAAGGCAAGCTAACAGAAACGGAAGGTAAGGAAGGAAATGGAAAGCAAAAAAGGCAAGTGTAACGGAAGGAACGGCACGGCAAGGGGAAACAAGGCTAAGGCACGACAACGCACGGCTAGGCAAAGCACGGCAAGGCAAGGAAAGGGTAACGCAGGGGAAGGCACGGTCAGGTGAGGCAAGGATAAGGCACGACAATGCAAGGCTAGGCAATGCACGGCAAGGCAAGGAAAGAGTAACGGAAGGAAAGGAAGGCAAGGCAACGCCAGGCAAGGCAAATGTAAGAAAAAGGCACGGCACAGCAAGGGGAAACAAGGCTAAGGCACGACAACGCACGGCTAGGCAATGCACGGCAAGGCAAGGAAAGGGTAACGCAAGGCAAGGCACGGTGAGGCTAGGCAAGGCTAATGCACGACAACGCAAGGCTAGGCAATGCACGACAATGCAAGGAAAGCTTAAAGCAAAGGAAGGCACGGTCAGGCGAGATAAGGCTAAGGCACGACAACGCAAGGCTAGGCAATGCAGGGAAGGGAAGCAAAGAGTAACGGAAGGTAAGCAAGGCAAGGAAAAGCAAGGAAAGGCAAGGGTAACGGAAGGAACTGCACGGCAAGGGGAAACAAGGCTAAGGCACGGCAACGCACGGCTAGGCAATGCACGGCCAGGCAAGGAAAGGGTAACGCAAGGCAAGGCACTGTCAGGCGAGCCAAGGTTAAGGCACGACAACGCAAGCTAGGCAATGCACGGCAAGGGAAGGAAAGGGTAACGCAAGGGAAGGCACGGTCGGGTGAGGAAAGGCTAATGCACGACAATGCAAACCTAAGCAGTGCACGGCAAGGCAAGGAAAGAGTAACGGAACGAAAGGAAGGCAAGGCAAAGCCAGGCAAGGCAAGTGTAACAAAAGGCACGGCACGGCAAGGGTAAACAAGGCTAAGGCACGACAACGCACAGCTAGGCAATGCACGGCAAGGGAAGGAAAGGGTAACGCAATTCAAGGCACGGTCAGGCGAGGTAAGGATAAGGCACGACAACGCAAGGCTAGGCAATGCACGGAAGGCAAGCAAAGAGTAACGGAAGGTAAGGAAGGCAAGGGAAAGCAAGGAAAGGCAAGTGTAACGGAAGGAACGGCATGGCAAGTGGAAACAAGGCTAAGGCACGACAACGCACGCTAGGCAATGCACGGCAAGGCAAGGAAAGGGTAACGCATGGGAAAGCACGGTCGGGCGAGGCAAGACTAAGGCATGACAACGCAAGGCTAGGCAATGCACGGAAAGCAAGCAAAGAGTAACGGAACGCAAGGAAGGCAAGGGAAAGCAAGGGAAGGCAAGGGTAACGGAAGGAACGGCACGGCAAGGGGAAACAAGGCTAAGGCACGGCAACGTAGGCTAGGCAATGCACGGCAAGGCAAGGAAAGGGTAACACATGGGAAAGCACGTTCAGGCGAGGCAAGGCTAAGGCACGACAACGCAAGGCTAGGCAATGCACGGAAGGCAAGCAAAGAGTAACGGAAGGTAAGGAAGGCAAGGGAAAGCAAAGAAAGGCAAGTGTAACGGAGGGAACGGCACGGCAAGGGGAAACAAGGCTAAGGCACGACAACGCACGGCTAGGCAATGCACGGCAAGGCAAGCAAAGGGTAACGCAAGGAAAGGCACGGTGAGGCTAGGCAAGGCTAATGCACGAAAAGGCAAGGCTAGGCGATGCACGACAATGCAAGGAAAGCTTAAAGCAAAGGAAGGCAAGGTCAGGCGAGATAAGGCTAAGGCACGACAACGCAAGGCTAGGAAATTCAGGGAAGGCAAGCAAAGAGTAACGGAAGGTAAGCAAGGCAAGGAAAAGGAAGGAAAGGCCAGGGTAACGGAAGGAACGGCACGGCAAGGGGAAACAAGTCTAAGGCACGGCAATGTAGGCTAGGCAATGCATGGCAAGGCAAGGAAAGTGTAACGCATTTGAAAGCACGGTCAGGCGAGGCAAGGCTAAGGAAAGCCAACGCAAGGCTAGGCAATGCACGGAAAGCAAGCAAGGAGTAACGGAATGCAAGGAAGGAAAGGGAAAGCAAGGGAAGGCAAGGGTAACGGAAGGAACGGCACGGCAAGGGGTAACAAGGCTAAGGCACGAGAACACACGGCTAGGAAATGCACGGCAAGGCAAGGAAAGGGTAACGCAAGGCAAGGCACGGTGAGGCTAGGCAAGGTTAATGCACGACAACGCAAGGCTAGGCAATGCACGACAATGCAAGGAAAGCTTAAAGCAAAGGAAGGCACGGTCAGGCGAGATAAGGCTAAGGCACGACAACGCAAGGCTAGGCAATGCACGGAAGGCAAGCAAAGAGAAACGGAAGGTAAGGAAGGAAATGGAAAGCAAAGAAAGGCAAGTGTAACGGAAGGAACGGCACGGCAAGGGGAAACAAGGCTAAGGCACGACAAGGCACGGCTAGGCAATGCACGGCAAGGCAAGCAAAGGGTAACGCAAGGAAAGGCACGGTGAGGCTAGGCAAGGCTAATGCACGAAAACGCAAGGCTAGGCGATGCACGACAATGCAAGGAAAGCTTAAAGCAAAGGAAGGCAAGGTCAGGCGAGATAAGGCTAAGGCACGACAACGCAAGGCTAGGAAATTCAGGGAAGGCAAGCAAAGCGTAACGGAATGTAAGGAAGGCAAGGGAAAGCAAAGAAAGGCAAGTGTAACGGAAGGAACGGCACGGCAAGGCGAAACAAGGCTAAGGCACGACAACGCACGCTAGGAAATGCACGGCAAGGCAAGGAAAGGGTAACGCAGGGGAAGTCACGGTCAGGTGAGGCTAGGATAAGGCACGACAATGCAAGGCTAGGCAATGCACGGCAAGGCAAGGAAAGAGTAACGGAAGGAAAGGAAGACAAGGCAAAGCCAGGCAAGGCAAGGGTAACAAAAGGCACGCCACGGCAAGGGGAAAGAAGGCTAAGGCACGACAACGCACGGCTAGGCAAATCACGGCAAGGCAAGGAAAGGGTAACGCAAGGCAAGGCACGGTGAGGCTAGGCAAGGCTAATGCACGACAACGCAAGGCTAGGCAATGCACGACAATGCAAGGAAAGCTTAAAGCAAAGGAAGGCACGGTCAGGCGAGATAAGGCTAAGGCACGACAACGCAAGGCTAGGCAATGCAGGGAAGGGAAGCAAAGAGTAACGGAAGGTAAGCAAGGCAAGGAAAAGCAAGGAAAGTCAAGGGGAACGGAAGGAACGGTACGGCAAGGGGAAACAAGGCTAAGGCACGGCAACGCAGGCTAGGCAATGCACGGCAAGGCAAGGAAAGGGTAACGCAGGGGAAGGCACGGTCAGGTAAGTCAAGGATAAGGCACGACAATGCAAGGCTAGGCAATGCACGGCAAGGCAAGGAAAGAGTAACGGAATGTAAGGAAGGCAAGGGAAAGCAAAGAAAGGCAAGTGTAACGGAAGGAACGGCACGGCAAGGGGAAACAAGGCTAAGGCACGACAACGCACGGCTAGGCAATGCACGGCAAGGCAAGCAAAGGGTAACGCAAGGAAAGGCACGGTGAGGCTAGGCAAGGCTAATGCACGAAAACGCAAGGCTAGGCGATGCACGACAATGCAAGGAAAGCTTAAAGCAAAGGAAGGCAAGGTCAGGCGAGATAAGGCTAAGGCACGACAACGCAAGGCTAGGAAATTCAGGGAAGGCAAGCAAAGAGTAACGGAAGGAAACGAAGGCAAGGCAAAGCCAAGCAAGGCAAGTGTAACAAAAGGCACGCCACGGCAAGGGGAAACAAGGCTAAGGCACGACAACGCAAGGCTAGGCAATGCAGGGAAGGGAAGCAAAGAGTAACGGAAGGTAAGCAAGGTAAGGAAAAGCAAGGAAAGTCAAGGGGAACGAAAGGAACGGCACGGCAAAGGGAAACAAGGCTAAGGCACGGCAACGCAGGCTAGGCAATGCACGGCAAGGCAAGGAAAGGGTAACGCATGGGAAAGCACGGTCAGGCGAGGCAAGGCTAAGGCATGACAACGCAAGGCTAGGCAATGCACGGAAAGCAAGCAAAGAGTAACGGAACGCAAGGAAGGCAAGGGAAAGCAAGGGAAGGGAAGGGTAACGGAAGGAACGGCACGGCAAGGGGAAACAAGGCTAAGGCACGACAACGCACGGCTAGGCAATGCACGGCAAGGCAAGCAAAGGGTAACGCAAGGCAAGGCACGGTGAGGCTAGGCAAGGCTAATGCACGAAAACGCAAGGTTAGGCAATGCACGACAATGCAAGGAAAGCTTAAAGCAAAGGAAGGCAAGGTCAGGCGAGATAAGGCAAAGGCACGACAACGCAAGGCTAGGCAATTCAGGGAAGGCAAGCGAAGAGTAACGGAAGGTAAGCAAGGCAAGGAAAAGCAAGGAAAGGCAAGGGTAACGGAAGGAACGGCACGGCAAGGGGAAACAAGTCTAAGGCACGACACCGAACGCTAGGCAATGAACGGCAAGGCAAGGAAAGGGTAACGCATGGGAAAGCACGGTCAGGCGAGGCAAGGCTAAGGCACGACAACGCAAGGCTAGGCAATGCACGGAAGGCAAGCAAAGAGTAACGGAAGGTAAGGAAGGCAAGGGAAAGCAAGGAAAGGCAAGTGTAACGGAAGGAACGGCAGGGCAAGGGGAAACAAGGCTAAGGCACGACAACGCACGCTAGGCAATGCACGGCAAGGCAAGGAAAGGGTAACGCATGGGAAAGCACGGTCAGGCGAGGCAAGGCTAAGGCATGACAACGCAAGGCTAGGCAATGCACGGAAAGCAAGCAAAGAGTAACGGAAGGTAAGGAAGGCAAGGGAAAGCAAGGAAAGGCAATGGTAACGGAAGGAACGGCACGGCAAGGGGAAACAAGGCTAAGGCACGACAACGCACGCTAGGCAAAGCACGGCAAGGCAAGGAAAGGGTAACGCAGGGGAGGCACGGTCAGGTGAGGCAAGGATAAGGCACGACAATGCAAGGCTAGGCAATGCACGGCAAGGCAAGGAAAGAGTAACGGAAGGAAAGGAAGGCAAGGCAACGCCAGGCAAGGCAAATGTAAGAAAAAGGCACGGCACAGCAAGGGGAAACAAGGCTAAGGCACGACAACGCACGGCTAGGCAATGCACGGCAAGGCAAGGAAAGGGTAACGCAAGGCAAGGCACGGTGAGGCTAGGCAAGGCTAATGCACGACAACGCAAGGCTAGGCAATGCACGACAATGCAAGGAAAGCTTAAAGCAAAGGAAGGCACGGTCAGGCGAGATAAGGCTAAGGCACGACAACGCAAGGCTAGGCAATGCAGGGAAGGGAAGCAAAGAGTAACGGAAGGTAAGCAAGGCAAGGAAAAGCAAGGAAAGGCAAGGGTAACGGAAGGAACTGCACGGCAAGGGGAAACAAGGCTAAGGCACGGCAACGCACGGCTAGGCAATGCACGGCCAGGCAAGGAAAGGGTAACGCAAGGCAAGGCACTGTCAGGCGAGCCAAGGTTAAGGCACGACAACGCAAGCTAGGCAATGCACGGCAAGGCAAGGAAAGGGTAACGCAAGGGAAGGCACGGTCGGGTGAGGAAAGGCTAATGCACGACAATGCAAACCTAGGCAGTGCACGGCAAGGCAAGGAAAGAGTAACGGAACGAAAGGAAGGCAAGGCAAAGCCAGGCAAGGCAAGTGTAACAAAAGGCACGGCACGGCAAGGGTAAACAAGGCTAAGGCACGACAACGCACAGCTAGGCAATGCACGGCAAGGGAAGGAAAGGGTAACGCAATTCAAGGCACGGTCAGGCGAGGTAAGGATAAGGCACGACAACGCAAGGCTAGGCAATGCACGGAAGGCAAGCAAAGAGTAACGGAAGTTAAGGAAGGCAAGGGAAAGCAAGGAAAGGCAAGTGTAACGGAAGGAACGGCATGGCAAGTGGAAACAAGGCTAAGGCACGACAACGCACGCTAGGCAATGCACGGCAAGGCAAGGAAAGGGTAACGCATGGGAAAGCACGGTCGGGCGAGGCAAGACTAAGGCATGACAACGCAAGGCTAGGCAATGCACGGAAAGCAAGCAAAGAGTAACGGAACGCAAGGAAGGCAAGGGAAAGCAAGGGAAGGCAAGGGTAACGGAAGGAACGGCACGGCAAGGGGAAACAAGGCTAAGGCACGGCAACGTAGGCTAGGCAATGCACGGCAAGGCAAGGAAAGGGTAACACATGGGAAAGCACGTTCAGGCGAGGCAAGGCTAAGGCACGACAACGCAAGGCTGGGCAATGCACGGAAGGCAAGCAAAGAGTAACGGAAGGTAAGGAAGGCAAGGGAAAGCAAAGAAAGGCAAGTGTAACGGAAGGAACGGCACGGCAAGGGGAAACAAGGCTAAGGCACGACAACGCACGGCTAGGCAATGCACGGCAAGGCAAGCAAAGGGTAACGCAAGGAAAGGCACGGTGAGGCTAGGCAAGGCTAATGCACGAAAAGGCAAGGCTAGGCAATGCACGACAATGCAAGGAAAGCTTAAAGCAAAGGAAGGCAAGGTCAGGCGAGATAAGGCTAAGGCACGACAACGCAAGGCTAGGAAATTCAGGGAAGGCAAGCAAAGAGTAACGGAAGGTAAGCAAGGCAAGGAAAAGGAAGGAAAGGCCAGGGTAACGGAAGGAACGGCACGGTAAGGGGAAACAAGTCTAAGGCACGGCAACGTAGGCTAGGCAATGCACGGCAAGGCAAGGAAAGGGTAACGCATGGGAAAGCAAGTTCAGGCGAGGCAAGGCTAAGGCACGACAACGCAAGGCTAGGCAATGCACGGAAGGCAAGCATAGAGTAACGGAAGGTAAGGAAGGCAAGGGAAAGCAAAGAAAGGCAAGTGTAACGGAAGGAACGGCACGGCAAGGGGAAACAAGGCTAAGGCACGACAACGCACGGCTAGGCAATGCACGGCAAGGAAAGCAAAGGGTAACGCAAGGAAAGGCACGGTGAGGCTAGGCAAGGCTAATGCACGACAACGCAAGGCTAAGCAATGCACGACAATGCAAGGAAAGCTTAAAGCAATGGAAGGCACGATCAGGCGAGATAAGGCAAAGGCACGACAACGCAAGGCTAGGCAATTCAGGGAAGGCAAGCGAAGAGTAACGGAAGGTAAGCAAGGCAAGGAAAAGCAAGGAAAGGCAAGGGTAACGGAAGGAACGGCACGGCAAGGGGAAACAAGTCTAAGGCACGACACCGAACGCTAGGCAATGAACGGCAACGCAAGGAAAGGGTAACGCATGGGAAAGCACGGTCAGGCGAGGCAAGGCTAAGGCACGACAACGCAAGGCTAGGCAATGCACGGAAGGCAAGCAAAGAGTAACGGAAGGTAAAGAAGGCAAGGGAAAGCAAGGAAAGGCAAGTGTAACGGAAGGAACGGCACGGCAAGGGGAAACAAGGCTAAGGCACGACAACGCACGCTAGGCAATGCACGGCAAGGCAAGGAAAGGGTAACGCATGGGAAAGCACGGTCAGGCGAGGCAAGGCTAAGGCATGACAACGCAAGGCTAGGCAATGCACGGAAAGCAAGCAAAGGGTAACGGAAGGTAAGGAAGGCAAGGGAAAGCAAGGAAAGGCAATGGTAACGGAAGGAACGGCACGGCAAGGGGAAACAAGGCTAAGGCACGACAACGCACGCTAGGCAATGCACGGCAAGGCAAGGAAAGGGTAACGCATGGGAAAGCACGGTTAAGCGAGGCAAGGCTAAGGCACGACAACCCAAGGCTAGGCAATGCACGGAAGGCAAGCTAACAGAAACGGAAGGTAAGGAAGGAAATGGAAAGCAAAAAAGGCAAGTGTAACGGAAGGAACGGCACGGCAAGGGGAAACAAGGCTAAGGCACGACAACGCACGGCTAGGCAAAGCACGGCAAGGCAAGGAAAGGGTAACGCAGGGGAAGGCACGGTCAGGTGAGGCAAGGATAAGGCACGACAATGCAAGGCTAGGCAATGCACGGCAAGGCAAGGAAAGAGTAACGGAAGGAAAGGAAGGCAAGGCAACGCCAGGCAAGGCAAATGTAAGAAAAAGGCACGGCACAGCAAGGGGAAACAAGGCTAAGGCACGACAACGCACGGCTAGGCAATGCACGGCAAGGCAAGGAAAGGGTAACGCAAGGCAAGGCACGGTGAGGCTAGGCAAGGCTAATGCACGACAACGCAAGGCTAGGCAATGCACGACAATGCAAGGAAAGCTTAAAGCAAAGGAAGGCACGGTCAGGCGAGATAAGGCTAAGGCACGACAACGCAAGGCTAGGCAATGCAGGGAAGGGAAGCAAAGAGTAACGGAAGGTAAGCAAGGCAAGGAAAAGCAAGGAAAGGCAAGGGTAACGGAAGGAACTGCACGGCAAGGGGTAACAAGGCTAAGGCACGGCAACGCACGGCTAGGCAATGCACGGCCAGGCAAGGAAAGGGTAACGCAAGGCAAGGCACTGTCAGGCGAGCCAAGGTTAAGGCACGACAACGCAAGCTAGGCAATGCACGGCAAGGGAAGGAAAGGGTAACGCAAGGGAAGGCACGGTCGGGTGAGGAAAGGCTAATGCACGACAATGCAAACCTAAGCAGTGCACGGCAAGGCAAGGAAAGAGTAACGGAACGAAAGGAAGGCAAGGCAAAGCCAGGCAAGGCAAGTGTAACAAAAGGCACGGCACGGCAAGGGTAAACAAGGCTAAGGCACGACAACGCACAGCTAGGCAATGCACGGCAAGGGAAGGAAAGGGTAACGCAATTCAAGGCACGGTCAGGCGAGGTAAGGATAAGGCACGACAACGCAAGGCTAGGCAATGCACGGAAGGCAAGCAAAGAGTAACGGAAGGTAAGGAAGGCAAGGGAAAGCAAGGAAAGGCAAGTGTAACGGAAGGAACGGCATGGCAAGTGGAAACAAGGCTAAGGCACGACAACGCACGCTAGGCAATGCACGGCAAGGCAAGGAAAGGGTAACGCATGGGAAAGCACGGTCGGGCGAGGCAAGACTAAGGCATGACAACGCAAGGCTAGGCAATGCACGGAAAGCAAGCAAAGAGTAACGGAACGCAAGGAAGGCAAGGGAAAGCAAGGGAAGGCAAGGGTAACGGAAGGAACGGCACGGCAAGGGGAAACAAGGCTAAGGCACGGCAACGTAGGCTAGGCAATGCACGGCAAGGCAAGGAAAGGGTAACACATGGGAAAGCACGTTCAGGCGAGGCAAGGCTAAGGCACGACAACGCAAGGCTAGGCAATGCACGGAAGGCAAGCAAAGAGTAACGGAAGGTAAGGAAGGCAAGGGAAAGCAAAGAAAGGCAAGTGTAACGGAGGGAACGGCACGGCAAGGGGAAACAAGGCTAAGGCACGACAACGCACGGCTAGGCAATGCACGGCAAGGCAAGCAAAGGGTAACGCAAGGAAAGGCACGGTGAGGCTAGGCAAGGCTAATGCACGAAAAGGCAAGGCTAGGCGATGCACGACAATGCAAGGAAAGCTTAAAGCAAAGGAAGGCAAGGTCAGGCGAGATAAGGCTAAGGCACGACAACGCAAGGCTAGGAAATTCAGGGAAGGCAAGCAAAGAGTAACGGAAGGTAAGCAAGGCAAGGAAAAGGAAGGAAAGGCCAGGGTAACGGAAGGAACGGCACGGCAAGGGGAAACAAGTCTAAGGCACGGCAATGTAGGCTAGGCAATGCATGGCAAGGCAAGGAAAGTGTAACGCATTTGAAAGCACGGTCAGGCGAGGCAAGGCTAAGGAAAGCCAACGCAAGGCTAGGCAATGCACGGAAAGCAAGCAAGGAGTAACGGAATGCAAGGAAGGAAAGGGAAAGCAAGGGAAGGCAAGGGTAACGGAAGGAACGGCACGGCAAGGGGTAACAAGGCTAAGGCACGAGAACACACGGCTAGGAAATGCACGGCAAGGCAAGGAAAGGGTAACGCAAGGCAAGGCACGGTGAGGCTAGGCAAGGTTAATGCACGACAACGCAAGGCTAGGCAATGCACGACAATGCAAGGAAAGCTTAAAGCAAAGGAAGGCACGGTCAGGCGAGATAAGGCTAAGGCACGACAACGCAAGGCTAGGCAATGCACGGAAGGCAAGCAAAGAGAAACGGAAGGTAAGGAAGGAAATGGAAAGCAAAGAAAGGCAAGTGTAACGGAAGGAACGGCACGGCAAGGGGAAACAAGGCTAAGGCACGACAAGGCACGGCTAGGCAATGCACGGCAAGGCAAGCAAAGGGTAACGCAAGGAAAGGCACGGTGAGGCTAGGCAAGGCTAATGCACGAAAACGCAAGGCTAGGCGATGCACGACAATGCAAGGAAAGCTTAAAGCAAAGGAAGGCAAGGTCAGGCGAGATAAGGCTAAGGCACGACAACGCAAGGCTAGGAAATTCAGGGAAGGCAAGCAAAGCGTAACGGAATGTAAGGAAGGCAAGGGAAAGCAAAGAAAGGCAAGTGTAACGGAAGGAACGGCACGGCAAGGCGAAACAAGGCTAAGGCACGACAACGCACGCTAGGAAATGCACGGCAAGGCAAGGAAAGGGTAACGCAGGGGAAGTCACGGTCAGGTGAGGCTAGGATAAGGCACGACAATGCAAGGCTAGGCAATGCACGGCAAGGCAAGGAAAGAGTAACGGAAGGAAAGGAAGACAAGGCAAAGCCAGGCAAGGCAAGGGTAACAAAAGGCACGCCACGGCAAGGGGAAAGAAGGCTAAGGCACGACAACGCACGGCTAGGCAAATCACGGCAAGGCAAGGAAAGGGTAACGCAAGGCAAGGCACGGTGAGGCTAGGCAAGGCTAATGCACGACAACGCAAGGCTAGGCAATGCACGACAATGCAAGGAAAGCTTAAAGCAAAGGAAGGCACGGTCAGGCGAGATAAGGCTAAGGCACGACAACGCAAGGCTAGGCAATGCAGGGAAGGGAAGCAAAGAGTAACGGAAGGTAAGCAAGGCAAGGAAAAGCAAGGAAAGTCAAGGGGAACGGAAGGAACGGTACGGCAAGGGGAAACAAGGCTAAGGCACGGCAACGCAGGCTAGGCAATGCACGGCAAGGCAAGGAAAGGGTAACGCATGGGAAAGCACGGTCAGGCGAGGCAAGGCTTAGGCATGACAACGCAAGGCTAGGCAATGCACGGAAAGCAAGCAAAGAGTAACGGAACGCAAGGAAGGCAAGGGAAAGCAAGGGAAGGTAAGGGTAACGGAAGGAACGGCACGGCAAGGGGAAACAAGGCTAAGGCACGACAACGCACGGCTAGGCAATGCACGGCAAGGCAAGCAAAGGGTAACGCAAGGCAAGGCACGGTGAGGCTAGGCAAGGCTAATGCACGAAAACGCAAGGCTAGGCAATGCACGACAATGCAAGGAAAGCCTAAAGCAAAGGAAGGCAAGGTCAGGCGAGATAAGGCAAATGCACGACAACGCAAGGCTAGGCAATTCAGGGAAGGCAAGCAAAGAGTAACGGAAGGTAAGTAAGGCAAGGGAAAGCAGGGAAAGGCAAGTGTAACGGAAGGAACGGCACGGCAAGGGGAAACAAGTCTAAGGCACGACACCGAACGCTAGGCAATGAACGGCAAGGCAAGGAAAGGGTAACGCATGGGAAAGCACGGTCAGGCGAGGCAAGGCTAAGGCACGACAACGCAAGGCTAGGCAATGCACGGAAGGCAAGCAAAGAGTAACGGAAGGGAAGGAAGGCAAGGGAAAGCAAGGAAAGGCAAGTGTAACGGAAGGAACGGCACGGCAAAGGGAAACAAGTCTAAGGCACGACAACGCACGCTAGGCAATGCACGGCAAGGCAAGGAAAGGGTAACGCAGGGGAAGGCACGGTCAGGTAAGTCAAGGATAAGGCACGACAATGCAAGGCTAGGCAATGCAAGGCAAGGCAAGGAAAGAGTAACGGAATGTAAGGAAGGCAAGGGAAAGCAAAGAAAGGCAAGTGTAACGGAAGGAACGGCACGGCAAGGGGAAACAAGGCTAAGGCACGACAACGCACGGCTAGGCAATGCACGGCAAGGCAAGCAAAGGGTAACGCAAGGAAAGGCACGGTGAGGCTAGGCAAGGCTAATGCACGAAAACGCAAGGCTAGGCGATGCACGACAATGCAAGGAAAGCTTAAAGCAAAGGAAGGCAAGGTCAGGCGAGATAAGGCTAAGGCACGACAACGCAAGGCTAGGAAATTCAGGGAAGGCAAGCAAAGAGTAACGGAAGGAAACGAAGGCAAGGCAAAGCCAGGCAAGGCAAGTGTAACAAAAGGCACGCCACGGGAAAGGGAAACAAGGCTAAGGCACGACAACGCAAGGCTAGGCAATGCACGGAAGGGAAGCAAAGTGTAATAGAAGGTAAGCAAGGCAAGGAAAAGCAAGGAAAGTCAAGGGGAACGAAAGGAACGGCACGGCAAAGGGAAACAAGGCTAAGGCACGGCAACGCAGGCTAGGCAATGCACGGCAAGGCAAGGAAAGGGTAACGCATGGGAAAGCACGGTCAGGCGAGGCAAGGCTAAGGCATGACAACGCAAGGCTAGGCAATGCACGGAAAGCAAGCAAAGAGTAACGGAACGCAAGGAAGGCAAGGGAAAGCAAGGGAAGGTAAGGGTAACGGAAGGAACGGCACGGCAAGGGGAAACAAGGCTAAGGCACGACAACGCACGGCTAGGCAATGCACGGCAAGGCAAGCAAAGGGTAACGCAAGGCAAGGCACGGTGAGGCTAGGCAAGGCTAATGCACGAAAACGCAAGGTTAGGCAATGCACGACAATGCAAGGAAAGCTTAAAGCAAAGGAAGGCAAGGTCAGGCGAGATAAGGCAAAGGCACGACAACGCAAGGCTAGGCAATTCAGGGAAGGCAAGCGAAGAGTAACGGAAGGTAAGCAAGGCAAGGAAAAGCAAGGAAAGGCAAGGGTAACGGAAGGAACGGCACGGCAAGGGGAAACAAGTCTAAGGCACGACACCGAACGCTAGGCAATGAACGGCAAGGCAAGGAAAGGGTAACGCATGGGAAAGCACGGTCAGGCGAGGCAAGGCTAAGGCACGACAACGCAAGGCTAGGCAATGCACGGAAGGCAAGCAAAGAGTAACGGAAGGTAAGGAAGGCAAGGGAAAGCAAGGAAAGGCAAGTGTAACGGAAGGAACGGCACGGCAAGGGGAAACAAGGCTAAGGCACGACAACGCACGCTAGGCAATGCACGGCAAGGCAAGGAAAGGGTAACGCATGGGAAAGCACGGTCAGGCGAGGCAAGGCTAAGGCATGACAACGGAAGGCTAGGCAATGCACGGAAAGCAAGCAAAGAGTAACGGAAGGTAAGGAAGGCAAGGGAAAGCAAGGAAAGGCAATGGTAACGGAAGGAACGGCACGGCAAGGGGAAACAAGGCTAAGGCACGACAACGCACGCTAGGCAATGCACGGCAAGGCAAGGAAAGGGTAACGCATGGGAAAGCACGGTTAAGCGAGGCAAGGCTAAGGCACGACAACCCAAGGCTAGGCAATGCACGGAAGGCAAGCTAACAGAAACGGAAGGTAAGGAAGGAAATGGAAAGCAAAGAAAGGCAAGTGTAACGGAAGGAACGGCACGGCAAGGGGAAACAAGGCTAAGGCACGACAACGCAAGGCTAGGTAAAGCACGGCAAGGCAAGGAAAGGGTAACGCAGGGGAAGGCACGGTCAGGTGAGGCAAGGATAAGGCACGACAATGCAAGGCTAGGCAATGCACGGCAAGGCAAGGAAAGAGTAACGGAAGGAAAGGAAGGCAAGGCAACGCCAGGCAAGGCAAATGTAAGAAAAAGGCACGGCACAGCAAGGGGAAACAAGGCTAAGGCACGACAACGCACGGCTAGGCAATGCACGGCAAGGCAAGGAAAGGGTAACGCAAGGCAAGGCACGGTGAGGCTAGGCAAGGCTAATGCACGACAACGCAAGGCTAGGCAATGCACGAAATTGCAAGGAAAGCTTAAAGCAAAGGAAGGCACGGTCAGGCGAGATAAGGCTAAGGCACGACAACGCAAGGCTAGGCAATGCAGGGAAGGGAAGCAAAGAGTAACGGAAGGTAAGCAAGGCAAGGAAAAGCAAGGAAAGGCAAGGGTAACGGAAGGAACTGCACGGCAAGGGGAAACAAGGCTTAGGCACGGCAACGCACGGCTAGGTAATGCACGGCCAGGCAAGGAAAGGGTAACGCAAGGCTAGGCACTGTCAGGCGAGCCAAGGTTAAGGCACGACAACGCAAGCTAGGCAATGCACGGCAAGGCAAGGAAAGGGTAACGCAAAGGAAGGCACGGTCGGGTGAGGAAAGGCTAATGCACGACAATGCAAACCTAGGCAGTGCACGGCAAGGCAAGGAAAGAGTAACGGAACGAAAGGAAGGCAAGGCAAAGCCAGGCAAGGCAAGTGTATCAAAAGGCACGGCACGGCAAGGGTAAACAAGGCTAAGGCACGACAACGCACAGCTAGGCAATGCACGGCAAGGGAAGGAAAGGGTAACGCAATTCAAGGCACGGTCAGGCGAGGTAAGGATAAGGCACGACAACGCAAGGCTAGGGAATGCACGGAAGGCAAGCAAAGAGTAACGGAAGTTAAGGAAGGCAAGGGAAAGCAAGGAAAGGCAAGTGTAACGGAAGGAACGGCATGGAAAGTGGAAACAAGGCTAAGGCACGACAACGCACGCTAGGCAATGCACGGCAAGGCAAGGAAAGGGTAACGCATGGGAAAGCACGGTCGGGCGAGGCAAGACTAAGGCATGACAACGCAAGGCTAGGCAATGCACGGAAAGCAAGCAAAGAGTAACGGAACGCAAGGAAGGCAAGGGAAAGCAAGGGAAGGCAAGGGTAACGGAAGGAACGGCACGGCAAGGGGAAACAAGGCTAAGGCACGGCAACGTAGGCTAGGCAATGCACGGCAAGGCAAGGAAAGGGTAACACATGGGAAAGCACGTTCAGGCGAGGCAAGGCTAAGGCACGACAACGCAAGTCTAGGCAATGCACGGAAGGCAAGCAAAGAGTAACGGAAGGTAAGGAAGGCAAGGGAAAGCAAAGAAAGGCAAGTGTAACGGAAGGAACGGCACGGCAAGGGGAAACAAGGCTAAGGCACGACAACGCACGGCTAGGCAATGCACGGCAAGGCAAGGAAAGGGTAACGCAAGGAAAGGCACGGTGAGGCTAGGCAAGGCTAATGCACGAAAAGGCAAGGCTAGGCGATGCACGACAATGCAAGGAAAGCTTAAAGCAAAGGAAGGCAAGGTCAGGCGAGATAAGGCTAAGGCACGACAACGCAAGGCTAGGAAATTCAGGGAAGGCAAGCAAAGAGTAACGGAAGGTAAGCAAGGCAAGGAAAAGGAAGGAAAGGCCAGGGTAACGGAAGGAACGGCACGGCAAGGGGAAACAAGTCTAAGGCACGGCAACGTAGGCTAGGCAATGCACGGCAAGGCAAGGAAAGGGTAACGCATGGGAAAGCACGTTCAGGCGAGGCAAGGCTAAGGCACGACAACGCAAGGCTAGGCAATGCACGGAAGGCAAGCATAGGGTAACGGAAGGTAAGGAAGGCAAGGGAAAGCAAAGAAAGTCAAGTGTAACGGAAGGAACGGCACGGCAAGGGGAAACAAGGCTAAGGCACGACAACGCACGGCTAGGCAATGCACGGCAAGGAAAGCAAAGGGTAACGCAAGGAAAGGCACGGTGAGGCTAGGCAAGGCTAATGCACGACAACGCAAGGCTAAGCGATGCACGACAATGCAAGGAAAGCTTAAAGCAATGGAAGGCACGATCAGGCGAGATAAGGCAAAGGCACGACAACGCAAGGCTAGGCAATTCAGGGAAGGCAAGCGAAGAGTAACGGAAGGTAAGCAAGGCAAGGAAAAGCAAGGAAAGGCAAGGGTAACGGAAGGAACGGCACGGCAAGGGGAAACAAGTCTAAGGCACGACACCGAACGCTAGGCAATGAACGGCAACGCAAGGAAAGGGTAACGCATGGGAAAGCACGGTCAGGCGAGGCAAGGCTAAGGCACGACAACGCAAGGCTAGGCAATGCACGGAAGGCAAGCAAAGAGTAACGGAAGGTAAGGAAGGCAAGGGAAAGCAAGGAAAGGCAAGTGTAACGGAAGGAACGGCACGGCAAGGGGTAACAAGGCTAAGGCACGACAACGCACGCTAGGCAATGCACGGCAAGGCAAGGAAGGGTAACGCATGGGAAAGCACGGTCAGGCGAGGCAAGGCTAAGGCATGACAACGCAAGGCTAGGCAATGCACGGAAAGCAAGCAAAGAGTAACGGAAGGTAAGGAAGGCAAGGGAAAGCAAGGAAAGGCAATGGTAACGGAAGGAACGGCACGGCAAGGGGAAACAAGGCTAAGGCACGACAAAGCACGCTAGGCAATGCACGGCAAGGCAAGGAAAGGGTAACGCATGGGAAAGCACGGTTAAGCGAGGCAAGGCTAAGGCACGACAACCCAAGGCTAGGCAATGCACGGAAGGCAAGCTAACAGAAACGGAAGGTAAGGAAGGAAATGGAAAGCAAAAAAGGCAAGTGTAACGGAAGGAACGGCACGGCAAGGGGAAACAAGGCTAAGGCACGACAATGCACGGCTAGGCAAAGCACGGCAAGGCAAGGAAAGGGTAAACGCAGGGGAAGGCACGGTCAGGTGAGACAAGGATAAGGCACGACAATGCAAGGCTAGGCAATGCACGGCAAGGCAAGGAAAGAGTAACGGAAGGAAAGGAAGGCAAGGCAACGCCAGGCAAGGCAAATGTAAGAAAAAGGCACGGCACAGCAAGGGGAAACAAGGCTAAGGCACGACAACGCACGGCTAGGCAATGCACGGCAAGGCAAGGAAAGGGTAACGCAAGGCAAGGCACGGTGAGGCTAGGCAAGGCTAATGCACGACAACGCAAGGCTAGGCAATGCACGACAATGCAAGGAAAGCTTAAAGCAAAGGAAGGCACGGTCAGGCGAGATAAGGCTAAGGCACGACAACGCAAGGCTAGGCAATGCAGGGAAGGGAAGCAAAGAGTAACGGAAGGTAAGCAAGGCAAGGAAAAGCAAGGAAAGGCAAGGGTAACGGAAGGAACTGCACGGCAAGGGGAAACAAGGCTAAGGCACGGCAACGCACGGCTAGGCAATGCACGGCCAGGCAAGGAAAGGGTAACGCAAGGCAAGGCACTGTCAGGCGAGCCAAGGTTAAGGCACGACAACGCAAGCTAGGCAATGCACGGCAAGGCAAGGAAAGGGTAACGCAAGGGAAGGCACGGTCGGGTGAGGAAAGGCTAATGCACGACAATGCAAACCTAGGCAGTGCACGGCAAGGCAAGGAAAGAGTAACGGAACGAAAGGAAGGCAAGGCAAAGC